>NW_024745073.1:5451686-5716686 GCF_018991925.1 Homarus americanus
AAAATGAAATTTTCCGGAAGGTCCGGACCTGTCGTTCCGACACTTTTGGCGAACAAGCCAAAAAAGCATATTTCGTAAAGGTCGGACATGGTGTGTCATTTTGGCCGTGCACTAAAAATAAAATTTTCATGGAGTCCGGACCGGTCGTTCCAGCACTTTTAGCGAACCGGCCAAAAAGCATTTTTCGTAAGGTCCGGACATGAATTTTTTGTCATTTTGTAGCGGCGCAAAAAATGAAATTTTCGTAGGTCCGGACCGCAACCGTTTCCGGCACTTTGGCGGGCCAAAAAAGCATTTTTCGTAAAGGTCAGGACATGAATTTTTGTCATTTTGAACAGGCAAAAAATGAAATTTTCATAAGATCCCGGACCTATCGTTTCGGCACTTTTGGCAAACCGGCAAAAAGCATTTTCTTAAGGTCAGACGCGAATTTTTGTCATTTTGTCGACCCGCAAAAATGAAATTTTCATAAGGTCGGACCTGTCGTTCCGGCTTTTGGCGAACCGGCCAAAAAGCATTTTTCGTAAGGTCGGACATGAATTTTGTCATTTTTGGCGAACCGGCAAAAATGAAATTTTCGTCAGGTCCGGACCATCGTTCCGGCACTTTGGCGAGCCAAAAAAACATTTTTATTGGGTCCTGACATGAATTTTTGTCATTTTGGCAAACCACCTTAAAAAACAGAAATTTTCGTAAGGTCGGACCTGTCGTTCCGCCACTTTTTGGCAAACCGGCCAAAAAGCATTTTTCGTAAGGTCCGGACATGAATTTTTGTCATTTTGTCGACCAACAAAAATGAAATTTTCGTAAAGTCGGACCTGTCGTTCCGGCACTTTTGGCGAACCGGCCAAAAAGCATTTTAAGTAGATCCGGACATGAATTTTTAGCCATTTTTAGCAAACACGCAAAAACAGGGGTACCGTAAGGTCCGGACCTGTCGTTCCGCCACTGGCAAATCCGGCCAAAAAGCATTTTTCGTAAGGTCCGGACATGAATTTTGTCATTTTTGGCGACCCGCAAAAATGAAAATTTTCGTCAGGTCCGGACCTGTCGTTCAGCACTTTTGGCGAACCGGCCAAAAAGCATTTTTCGTAAGGTCGGGACATGATTTTTGTCATTTCTGGCGAACAGGCAAAAATTAAATTTTCATTAGGTCCCGGACCTGTCGTTTCAGCACTTTAATAAAACCGGCCAAAAAGCATTTTCGTAAGGTCCGGACATGAATTTTGTCATTTTGGCAAACACGCCAAAAATAAAATTTTTCGTAAGGTCCGGACCCGGTCGTTCCGGCACTGGCGAACCGGCCAAAAAGCATTTTCGTAAGGTCGGACATGAATTTTTTGTCATTTTGGCAAACAACGCGCAAAAATAGAAATTTTCGTAAGGTCCGGACCTGTCGTTCGGCACTTTGGCGAACCGGTAAAAAGCATTTTTTCGTAAGGTCGGACACTTGAATTTTTTGTCATTTTTGTACGACCCGCAAAATGAAATTTTCGTAAGGTCGGACCTGTCGTTCCGGCGCACAGCGAACCGGCCAAAAAGCATTTTCGTAAGTCGGGACATAGTTTTTGTCATTTTGGCGAACAGGCAAAAATGAAATTTTCATAAGGTCCGGACCTCGTTCAGCTTGCCGCGGCAAACCGGTAAAAGCATTTTCTTAAGGTCAGACATGAATTTTTGTCATTTTGTCGACCCGCCAAAAATGAAATTTTCGTAGGTCCGATTTCATCGTTCGCTTGCTGGCGACCGGCCAAAAAGCATTTTTCAGGTCGGACATAGATTTTTGTCATTTGGCGAACCCGGCAAAAATGAAATTTTCGTCAGGTCGGACCTGTCATTCCGGCACTTTTGGCGAACCGGCCAAAAACATTTTCGTAAAGGTCTGACGCGGGTTTTTGTTTTAGCGGTACGCAAAAAACGAAAATTTTCAGCCAAGGTCGGACCTGTCGTTCCGCCCGCACGGCAAACCCGGCCAAAAGCATTTCATGAGTCCGGGCATGAATTTTGTTATTTTTAGCGACCCCGCAGCTAATTTATGGGTCGGACCTGTCGTTACTCAGCACTTACGGCGAACCGGCCAAAAAAGCATTTAAATAAGGAATCGGACATGAATTTTTGTCATTTTTGTAGCTTTGAAATCGAAATTTTCGCCGTTCGGACTCATCAGATCCGGCACTTTGGCGAACCGGCCAAAAAAGCATTTTTCGTAAGGTCCGGACATGAATTTTTCACCATTTTTGTCGACCCGCCAAAAATGAAATTTTCGTAGGTCAGGACCTGTCGTTCCGGCAATTGGGCGAACCGGCTGAAGCATTTTTCGTAAGGTCGGACATGAATTTTTGTCATTTTTAGGCGTGCGGCAAAAATTGAAATTTCGTCAGGTCGGACCACTGTCGTTCCAGCACTTTGCTTGAACCTGCCCGAAGCATTTTCGTAAGGTCGGACATGAATTTTCCATTTTGTAAAGGTCCGGACCTGTCGTTCCGGCACCCAATGAACCGGCCAAAAAGCATTTTCAATAAGGTTGGACATGAGATTTTTGTCATTTTTGGCAAACACGCAAAAACAGGAATTTTCGTAAGGTCCGGACCATCGTTTCGGCAGCAACTGTTACTTTATTTTATGGAATCCGGACAAGAATTTTTGTCATTTTTGGCGAATCCACAAAAAATGAAATTTTCATAAGGTCCGGACCTCTCGTTCCGACACTTTTGGCGAACCGGCCAAAAAAGCAATTTTTGTAAGGTCCGGACAAGAATTTTTGTCATTTTTGGCGAACCAGCAAAAAATGAAATTTTCATAAGGTCCGGACCTGTCGTTCCGGCACTTTTGGCGAACCGACCAAACAAGAATTTTTCGTAAGGTCCGGACATGAATTTTTGTCATTTTTGGTAAACCCGCAAAAAATGAAATTTTCGTAAGGTCCGGACCTGTTGTTCCGGCACTTTTGGCGAAACGGCCAAAAGAGCATTTTTCGTAAGGTCCGGACATGAATATTTGTCATTTTTGGCAAACCCGCAAAAAATGAAATTTTCGTAAGGTCCGGACCTGTCGTTCCGGCACTTTTGGCGAAACGGCCAAAAAAGCATTTTTCGTAAGGTCCGGACATGAATATTTGTCATTTTTGGCAAACCCGCACAAAATGAAATTTTCGTAAGGTCCGGACGTGTCGTTCCGGCACTTTTGGCGAACCGGCCAAAGATGCTGTAAGGTCCGACATGAATACGGCTTTTGGCAAACCTGCAAAACGAAATTTTCGTAAGGTCCGGACCTGTCGTTCCGCCACTTTTGGCAAATCGGCCAAAAAAGCATTTTTCGTAAGGTCCGGACATGAATTTTTGTCATTTTTGGCGACCCCGCAAAAAATGAAATTTTCGTCAGGTCCGGACCTGTCGTTCCGGCACTTTTGGCAAACCGGCCAAAAAAGCATTTTTCGTAAGGTCCGGACATGAATTTTTGTCATTTTTGGCAAACACGCAAAAATGAAATTTTCGTAAGGTCCGGACTGGTCGTTCCGGCACTTTTGGCGAACCGGCCAAAAAAGCATTTTTCGTAAGGTCCGGACATGAATTTTTGTCATTTTTGGCAAACACGCAAAAAATGAAATTTTCGTCAGGTCCGGACCTGTCGTTCCAGCACTTTTGGCGAACCTGCCAAAAAAGCATTTTTCGTAAGGTCCGGACATGAATTTTTGTCATTTTTGTCGACCCAGCAAAAAATGAAATTTTCGTAAGATCCGGACCTGTCGTTCCGGCACTTTTGGCGAACCGGCCAAAAAAGCATTTTTCGTAAGGTCCGGACATGAATTTTTATCATTTTTGGCAAACACGCAAAAATGAAAATTTTCATAAGGCCGGACCTGGCGTTCCCAACACTTTACCGAAACCGGCCAAAAAGCATTTTCGTAAGGTCGGGACATGAATTGTCATTTTTATCGACCCGCAAAAATGAAATTTTCGTAAGGTCCGGCCTGTCGTTTCCGGCACTTTACGGCGAACAGGCCAAAAACGTTACCGTGGAGTCCGGACAGATTTTGTCATTTTTATGCAAACCCGCAAAGAAATAAATTTTCGTAGGTCGGACCTGTCGTTCCGGCACTTTTGGCGAACCGGCCAAAAAAGAATTTTTCGTAAGGTCCGGACATGAATTTTTGTCATATTTGGCAAACCCGCAAAACATGAAATTTTCGTAAGGTCCGGACCTGTCGTTCCGGCACTTTTGGCGAACCGGCCAAAAAGGCATTTTTCGTAGGGTCCGGACATGAATTTTTGTCATTTGTAGCAACCTGCAAAAAATGAAATTTTCGTAAGGTCCGGACCTGTCGTTCCGGCACTTTTGGCAAACCGGCCAAATAGGTATTTTTCGTAAGGTCCGGATATGAATTTTTGTCATTTTTGGCAAACCTGCAAAAAATGAAATTTTCGTAAGGTCCGGACCTGTTGTTCCGGCACTTTTGGCGAACCGGTCAAAAAAGCATTTTTCGTAGGGTCCGGACATGAATTTTTGTCATTTGTGGCAAACCTGCAAAAAATGAAATTTTCGTAAGATCCGGACCTGTCGTTCCGGCACTTTTGGCGAACCGGCCGAAAAGGTATTTTTCGTAAGGTCCGGACATGAATTTTTGTCATTTGTGGCAAACCTGGAAAAAATGAAATTTTCGTAAGGTCCGGCCCTGTCGTTCCGGCACTTTTGGCGAACCGGCCAAAAAAGCATTTTTCGTAAGGTCCGGACATGAATTTTTTTCATTTTTGGCAAACCCGCAAAAGATGAAATTTTCGTAAGGTCCGGACCTGTCGTTCCGGCACTTTTGGCGAACCGGCCAAAAAGGCATTTTTCGTAGGGTCCGGACATGAATTTTTTTCATTTTTGGCAAACCCGCAAAAAATGAAATTTTCGTAAGGTCCGGACCTGTTGTTCCGGCACTTTTGGCGAACCGGCCAAAAAGGCATTTTTCGTAGGGTCCGGACATGAATTTTTGTCATTTTTGGCAAACCCGCAAAAAATGAAATTTTCGTAAGGTCCGGACCTGTCGTTCCGGCACTTTTGGCGAACCGGCCGAAAAGGTATTTTTCGTAAGGTCCGGACATGAATTTTTGTCATTTTTGTCGACCCCGCAAAAATGAAATTTTCGTAAGGTCCGGACCTGTCGTTCCGGCACTTTTGGCGAACCGGCCAAAAAAGCATTTTTCGTAAGGTCCGGACACGAATTTTTGTCATTTTTGTCGACCCCGCAAAAAATGAAATTTTCGTACGGTCCGGACCTGTCGTTTCGGCACTTTTGGCGAACCGGCCAAAAAAGCATTTTTCGTAAGGTCCGAACATGAATTTTTATCATTTTTGTCGACCCCGTAAAAAATGAAATTTTCCTAAGGTCCGAACCTGTCGTTCCGCCACTTTTGGCGAACCGGCCAAAAAAGCATTTTTCGTAAGGTCCGAACATGAATTTTTGTCATTTTTGGCAAACACGCAAAAAATGAAATTTTCGTAAGGTCCGGACCTGTCGTTCCGGCACTTTTGGCAAACCGGCCAAAAAAGCATTTTTCGTAAGGTCCGGACATGAATTTTTGTCATTTTTCTCGACCCCGCAAAAAATGAAATTTTCGTAAGGTCCGGACCTGTCGTTCCGGCACTTTTGGCGAACCGGCCAAAAAGGCATTTTTCGTAAGGTCCGGACATGAATTTTTGTCATTTGTGGCAAACCTGCAAAAAATGAAATTTTCGTAAGGTCCGGACCTGTCGTTCCGGCACTTTTGGCGAACCGGCCAAAAAGGTATTTTTCGTTAGGTCCGGACATGAATTTTTGTCATTTTTGGCAAACCTGCAAAAAATGAAATTTTCGTAAGGTCCGGACCTGTCGTTCCGGCACTTTTGGCGAACCGGCCGAAAAGGTATTTTTCGTAAGGTCCGGACATGAATTTTTGTCATTTTTGGCAAACCTGGAAGAAATGAAATTTTCGTAAGGTCCGGCCCTGTCGTTCCGGCACTTTTGGCGAACCGGCCAAAAAAGCATTTTTCGTAAGGTCCGGACATGAATTTTTGTCATTTTTGGCAAACCCGCAAAAGATGAAATTTTCGTAAGGTCCGGACCTGTCGTTCCGGCACTTATGGCGAACCGGCCAAAAAGGCATTTTTCGTAGGGTCCGGACATGAATATTTGTCATTTGTAGCAACCTGCAAAAAATGATATTTTCGTAAGGTCCGGACCTGTCGTTCCGGCACTTTTGGCGAACCGGCCAAAAAGGTATTTTTCGTAAGGTCCGGACATGAATTTTTGTCATTTTTGGCAAACCTGCAAAAAATGAAATTTTCGTAAGGTCCGGACCTGTTGTTCCGGCACTTTTGGCGAACCGGCCAAAAAAGAATTTTTCGTAAGGTCCGGACATGAATTTTTGTCATTTTTTGCAAACCCGCAAAAAATTAAATTTTCGTAAGGTCCGGAACTGTCGTTCCGGCACTTTTGGCGAACCGGCCAAAAAGGCATTTTTCGTAAGGTCCGGACATGAATTTTTGTCATTTTTGGCAAACCCGCAAAAAATGAAATTTTCGTAAGGTCCGGACCTGTCGTTCCGGCACTTTTGGCGAACCGCCAAAAAAGCATTTTTCGTAAGGTCCGGACATGAATTTTTGTCATTTTTGGCAAACCTGCAAAAAATGAAATTTTCGTAAGGTCCGGACCTGTCGTTCCGGCACTTTTGGCGAACCGGCCAAAAAAGCATTTTTCGTAAGGTCCGGACATGAATTTTTGTCATTTTTGGCAAACCCGCAAAAAATGAAATTTTCGTAAGGTCCGGACCTGTCGTTCCGGCACTTTTGGCGAACCGGCCAAAAAAGCATTTTTCGTTAGGTCCGGCCATGAATTTTTGTCATTTTTGGCAAACCAGCAAAAAATGAAGTCTTCGTAAGGTCCGGACCTGTCGTTCCGGCACTTTTGGCGAATCGGCCAAAAAGGCATTTTTCGTAAGGTCCGGATATGAATTTTTGTCATTTTTGGCAAACCAGCAAAAAATGAAATTTTAAGGTCCGGACCTGATGTTCCGGCACTTTTGGCAAACCGGCCAAAAAGGAATTTTTCGTAAGGTCCGGACATGAATTTTTGTCATTTTTGGCAAACCGGCAAAAAATGAAATTTTCGTAAGATCCGGACCTGTCGTTCCGGCACTTTTGGCGAACCGGCCAAAAAAGCATTTTTCGTAAGGTCCGGACATGAATTTTTGTCAAACCCGCAAAAAATGAAATTTTCGTAAGGTCCGGACCTGTGGTTCCGGCACTTATGGCGAAAGGGCCAAAAAAGAATTTTTCGTAAGGTCCCGACATGAATTTTTGTCATTTTTCGCAAACCCGCAAAAAATGAAATTTTCTTAAGGTCCGGACCTGTCGTTCCGGCACTTTTGGCGAACCGGCCAAAAAAGCATTTGTCGTAAGGTCCGGACATGAATTTTTGTCATTTTTGGCAAACCCGCAAAAAATGAAATTTTCGTAAGGTCCGGACCTGTGGTTCCGGCACTTTTGGCGAAAGGGCCAAAAAAGAATTTTTCGTAAGGTCCCGACATGAATTTTTGTCATTTTTGGCAAATCCGCAAAAAATGAAATTTTCTTAAGGTCCGGACCTGTCGTTCCGGCACTTTTGGCGAACCGGCCAAAAAGGCATTTTTCGTAAGGTCCGGACATGAATTTTTGTCATTTTTGGCAAACCTGCAAAAAATGAAATTTTCGTAAGGTCCGGACCTGTCGTTCCGGCACTTTTGGCGAACCGGCCGAAAAGGTATTTTTCGTAAGGTCCGGACATGAATTTTTATCATTTTTGACAAACCTGGAAAAAATGAAATTTTCGTAAGGTCCGGCCCTGTCGTTCCGGCACTTTTGGCGAACCGGCCAAAAAAGCATTTTTCGTAAGGTCCGGACATGAATTTTTGTCATTTTTGGCAAACCCGCAAAAGATGAAATTTTCGTAAGGTCCGGACCTGTGGTTCCGGCACTTTAGGCGAACCGGCCAAAAAAGCATTTTTCGTAAGGCCCGGGCATGAATTTTTGTCATTTTTGGCAAACCCGCAAAAAATGAAATTTTCGTAAGGTCCGGACCTGTTGTTCCGGCACTTTTGGCGAACCGGCCAAAAAAGCATTTTTCGTAAGGTCAGGACATGAATTTTTGTAATTTTTGGCAAACCCGCAATAAATGAAATTTTCGTAAGGTCCGGACCTGTCGTTCCGGCACTTTTGGCGAACCGGCCAAAAAGGCATTTTTCGTAAGGTCCGGACATGAATTTTTGTCATTTTTGGCAAACCTGCAAAAAATGAAATTTTCGTAAGGTCCGGACCTGTCGTTCCGGCACTTCTGGCGAACCGGCCAAAAAAGCATTTTTCGTAAGGTCCGGAAATGAATTTTTGTCATTTTTGGCAAACCAGCAAAAAATGAAATCTTCGTAAGGTCCGGACCTGTTGTTCCGGCACTTTTGGCGAACCGGCGAAAAAAGAATTTTTCGTAAGGTCCGGACATGAATTTTTGTCATTTTTGGCAAACCCGCAAAAAATTAAATTTTCGTAAGGTCCGGACCTGTCGTTCCGGCACTTTTGGCGAATCGGCCAAAAAGGCCTTTTTCGTAAGGTCCGGACATGAATTTTTGTCATTTGTGGCAAACCTGCAAAAAATGAAATTTTCGTAAGGTCCGGACCTGTCGTTCCGGCACTTTTGGCGAACCGGCCAAAAAGGTATTTTTCGTAAGGTCCGGACATGAATTTTTGTCATTTTTGGCAAACCTGCAAATGAAATTTTCATGGGTCTGACCTGTCGTTCGGCACTTTTGGCGAACCAGCCAAAAAAGTATTTTCGCCAAGGTCCGGACATGAATTTGGTAATTTCTGTCGACCCAACAAAAATAGAAATTTTCGTAAGATCCGGACCGCAATCGTTCCGACACTTTTGGCAAACCGGCCAAAAAGCATTTTTTCGTAAGTCTGGACATGAATTTTTTGTCACATTTTTGGCGAACCGGCAAAAATAAAATTTTCATAAAGGTCGGACCTGTCGTTTCGACTTTGGCGAACTGGCCAAAAAAGCATTTTTCATAAGGTCCGAACATGATTTTGTCATTTTTGTCGACCCGCCAAAAATGAAATTTTCCTAAGGTCGGACCTGTCGTTCCAGCACTTTGGCGAACCGGCCAAAGCATTTTCGTAAGGTCGGACGCCAGATTTTGGTCATTTTGGCGAACCGGCAAAATGAAATTTTCATAAGGTCCGGACCTGTCGTTCCGGCACTTTTAGCGAACCGGCCAAAAAGCATTTTTCGTAAGGTCGGACATGAATTTTTGTCATTTTTGAACCGGCAAAAATGAAATTTTTCATAAGATCCGGACCTGTCGTTTAACGCACGGCGAACAGGCCAAAAAGCATTTTTCATAAGGTCCGGACATGAATTTTGTCATTTTGGCGACCCGCAAAATGAAATTTTCGTAAAGGTCCGGACCTGTCGTTTCCGGCTTGCTTTTTGGCCTAACCGGCCAAAGAAGCATTTTTCGTAAAGGTCCGGACATGAATTTGGTCATTTGGCGAACCGGCAAAAATATTTTCATAAGGTCCGGACCTGTCGTTCGACGCACGGCGAACCGGCCAAAAAGCATTTTTCGTAAAGTCCGGACATGAATTTTGTCATTTTTATGGCGAACCGGCCAAAAATGAAATTTTCATAAGATCCGGACCTGTCGTTTCGGCACTTTTGGCGAACAGGCCAAAAAGCATTTTTTCATAAGGTCGGACATATTATTTTGTCATTTTTGGCGACCCGCAAAAATGAAATTTTCATCAGGTCAGACCTGTCGTTCAACACTTTTGGCTAACCGGCCAAAAAGCATTTTCGTAAAGGTCCGGACATGAATTTTGGTCATTTTTGTCGACCCAGCAAAAATGAAATTTTCGTAAGGTCGGACCTGTCGTTCCGGCACTTTTGGCGAACCGGCCAAAAAGCGCACATTTTTCGTAAAGGTCCGGACCATGAATTTTGTCATTTTGGCAAACACGCAAAAACGAAATTTTTCGTAAGGTCCGGACCTGTCGTTCCGACACTTTTGGCAAACCGGCCAAAAATGCATTTCGTAGGTCGGACATGAATTTTTGTCATTTTGGCAAACACCCGAAATGAAATTTTCAGGAAGGTCCGGACCGCCGTTCCGGCACTTTTGGCGAACCATTAAAAAGCATTTTCGTAAAGGTCCGGACATGAATTTTTTGTCATTTTTGGCAAAAACGCAAAAACGAAATTTTCGTAAGATTCCCGGACCTGTCGTTCCGACTTGCACAGCAAACCCGGCCAAAAAGCATTTTCGTAAGATCCGGACATGAATTTTTGTCATTTTTGGCAAACACGCAAAAATGAAATTTTCAGAAGGTCGGACCTGTCGTTCCGGCTTGCACGAACACGGCCAAAAGCATTTTCGTAGGTCCGGACATGAATTTTTGTCATTTTGGCAAAAACGCAAAAAAATGAGAATTTTTCGTAAGTTCGGACCTGTCGTTTCGGCACTTTTGGCGGGCCCGGCCAAAAAGCATTTTTCGTAAGGTCGGACATGATTTTTGTCATTTTAATCTATCCATAAAATAGAAATTTGCATAAGGTCGGACCTGTCGTTCGATACTGGCAAAACCGGCCAAAAGCATATTTCGTAAGGTCCGGACATGAATTTTTGTCATTTTGTCGGCCCGCAAAAAAAATGAAATTTTCGTAAGGTCCGGACCTGTCGTTCCGGCACTTTTAACCAAACCGAAGCCAAAAAGCCGTGGGTCCGGGAAATGAATTTTTGTCATTTTTTGTCGACCCGCAAAAAATGAAAATTTTCCTAAGGTCGGACCTGTCGTAAATTTTCCTAAGGTCCGGACCTGTCGTTTCGGCACTTTTGTCGAAACGAATATTTCATTTGCCGGTTCAAAATGACAAAATTCATGTCCGACCTACGAAAACGGCCGGTTCGCCAAAAGTGCCGGAACGACAGGTCCGGACCTTACGAAAATTTCATTTTTTGCGGGGTCGCCAAAAATGACAAAAATTCATGTCCGGACCTTACGAAAAATGCTTTTTTGGCCGGTTCGCCAAAAGTGCCGGAACGACAGGTCCGGACCTTACGAAAATTTCATTTTTTGCGGGGTCGACAAAAATGACAAAAATTCATGTCCGGACCTTACGAAAAATGCTTTTTTGGCCGGTTCGCCAAAAGTGCCGGAACGACAGGTCCGGACCTTACGAAAATTTCATTTTTTGCGGGGTCGACAAAAATGACAAAAATTCATGTCCGGACCTTACGAAAAATGCTTTTTTGGCAGGTTCGCCAAAAGTGCCAGAACGACAGGTCCGGACCTTACGAAAATTTCATGTTTTGCGGGGTCGCCAATAATGACAAAAATTCTTGTCCGGACCTTACGAAAAATGCTTTTTGGCCGGTTTCGCCAAAAGTGCCGAAACGACATGTCCGGACCTTATGAAAATTTCATTTTTTGCGGGTTCGCCAAAAATGACAAAAATTCATGTCCGGACCTTACGAAAAATGCTTTTTTGGCCGGTTCGCCAAAAGTGCCGGAACGACAGGTCCGGACCTTACGAAAATTTCATTTTTTGCGGTAGAACGGAGGGTACTGAGAAATAATGCCTGACGGGCGGTTATCACACACCCTAACACATTACTATTACACTTATACATCAGGCAAAGCTTTAAACTGTAATAACTTCTATACAAGCCTTAATGATAGGGCGGGATATAGCTCGATAGGACACTGACCTGAGGTGACGGTAGAACGGAGGGTACTGAGTGCAGTGCCCTGCCGCTCGTCACCGCGTAGGCCTACAGTTTCCAATCTTTAATTTTTACTTTTATTTCTTACGGCTGTCACCTGAACACTTTCTGGTATATTGTCACTCATGCCTTATAAACACATATTTTGATCCTAAATTACACACTAAGGTAAGGTCTTGGTTTGCTAGTTCGTGGGCAAATTCATTGGACTATAATATCAACGCGGCACTCTCGAGGCGGGTACAGGACGCTCCCCAAACAAAGGCCGAATGTTCATGGCGTGGGTATATCCACTTCACTTAAAACTGTAATTAGGGATCCTCCTCTCACCCATTGCACTATTTGAATACAGACATAAGATTCTCTGATCACTGTACATGTCGTGGGTATATGTCACGTGAGGATACGAGGTGTATTAAGTTCACACCAACGCATACAAGATATTTCCTCTCAGTATAGTTTCTGGGTCACTTCCAACACCTCACATAGTACTGATGCATTTATCCTTTTTCCAGATCGTTGTTCTCATGTATTTTCATATGATATCTGTGGAAGTTATGTTCGCTACACGTTCACAGACGTAAATAGTATGACCCTCAAACCATGATCCACACTTAGTCCACTCCATTTTGGATTTCCTCTATGCTATGTCTCTCGTGATGGGAGGCAACTACAGGGACGGGAGAGGCGTAATCTATGACAGCTCTGACGATGGTGATGTACAGTCGGGGTCAGGAATTCGTGATGCAGTCGGACCAGAGGGTGAGCAGGCCGTTCCACCCTTATTTGACGAAGAGTTGCTGTGCCGAAACTCCCCACCAACACAGTGTGAAACTGGTAACGAAGCAGAGTGATTCGTAAGACCAACCGCCCAAGTGGCTAACGAGCCGATCGGTGGCGATGAGAATAAAAGTAAAGGTAAAAACTCGACACATGAGATAGGAATGGAGATATTTATTAATATGAGTAGACAACGGTAGTGATGAATGATGAGGAGTAATGTTAATATCATGTTTCCTAAATGAAGCAAACTATATAAATTACATAATTTAGGCGGTGGATATTTTAGCGTAACCGGTTAAGTTCCTAGAACGCTATTTTTCCGTGAATGCGCTCTGATTGGCTAATCGTCCATTACCGGCGAACAACGGGAGAACAATATTTGACGGTGACTGGCGGCATTCGGCATTTATTTCGCCGTGAGTCGATCGTTGTGTAGCTCTAAACATACCTAACCAGAAGTTGTTCGATTTTGATCGTTTCCACAGATGTTCATTATAAAAGAGGCGACATTTACAAGAACCTAATAGAACCTAACCTAACCAAACAAAGAAACCTAACCAACCTTACCTAACTTCCTAGCCGGGAGGCGGACCCCGTCATATTATACAGAAAGTACTTTTTTTATGCAATCAGAGCGCACTCATGGTAAAATAGCGTTAGTAGGAACTTAGCCGGTCACGGCAAAATATCCACTACGTATAAATATATGAATGTGGGGATGTGTAGCAACATAAGCCAGTGGCCACATAACATCAAGCTACGTAAGTGAAGCGTCACGTAGACATGATAAACACAACATGGCTTTAAACAGTATTTATGCTTAATACACTTCCAAAAACCGACCCATCATTGATATGAGTATACGAAATGCTCCTTATAATAAAATTCATACTAACAATTTATCGTAAATATTGCGACAGTATACTATTTACTTATCAGAATACTGGCAGCTGATATCCCTTTAAAATAGTTCTTCATCGAAGATATACAGTAATATATAACATCGGCAGTGATTTCCAAAATTATGGAGACTATTGCGCCAAGCTTTACAAGTGAATGGTGTATGACCATGTTTAATTTGAGATGAGTATTAGAAATATGGACACCATCATTCTAGTCGGCCCTTTCCCTGTGTTATTTTAAGACAGCTATTTTTTTTTTTACTGGGAATAACCCACCTGGGCACAGGTCATCGACCCACAACGGGGCTTAAGGGCCAAAAAATAAAGAGTAACAATAAATTAAATATAGAAGAGAAAATTACCAAATTAATCTACACCATGAAGATGCCGGAAAACCAGCTTTTTAAAGTGAGACATTGTATGAGTATGGAAACATAGAAGAAGGCATTTCTTGAGTTAAGGGCTTGGTAGTGAATTTTAGACTTGACTGTACAAATATAATTAATAACTGAGTTCCCCTTATCAAACGTAAACATATGACTCGTGAGTTGTGAGCATTCCATCACAGTCCAGCCTACATCTTCGCTACTGCCAGAAGCTGAATTGATTAAACAGTTCAGGTATTATTCAGCCCGGCTCTTATTCCTACCATTTTCATCGCCCAGTAAAATAATAAGGGACTAGCAGTACGGAGCCAAGTGCTGTATTTAGAAAAAATAATAATTTGGAATAGTTGGAAATTAAAATCAACAAGTTGGGAAATGTTTGGCCATAAACTGGAAAATTCAATATGTTCTAACAGGAACGTAAAATAAGGCTTTTCAGGTCCAATTAGGAAAACAAGTTGACAATATTAATAATAGATTTCACGTATTATAACTTTTGTATCTACTGTATATGCATGATGAAATCATCATTGTAAGTACAGTACAGCATAGCCGGCAACCATAGGATGCGTAGATTCCAAACGCTGCCACCAGGTGGTTGCAAGACGGTCGAGTGAGTCTGAGTGACTAAGCAGGTATTAACCAGTTCACTTGTGGCCCGAGTGTTGATGGTAATGCACTATCATTGTCCTGCAGCGAGAGAAACCTTTACTTATAAAACGAAAATATCAAGTGTGTTACAGTGAGTAGTTGTACACGATTTGTTATGATTCCACATGTTAATTATATTTTAGACTAGATGCCCTTTTTAATGTCTTAACGCGGTAGTAATAATTCTCAGTTTATTCCCGAGAATTTAGTACAGTAAACCATTTTCACTGGATCCTCAAGTACACTGTGGAGTGATGTGTAACACTGGATAATAAGTCATAATGACCACCCGACCGGCTTTTAATAAGATACAGCAAGTGGTGAATGAGGAGATTCGGAGTTTGGTGTGTAGCCTCCCTGGGTGTGGTGAGGTAGCCTCCCTGGGTGTGGTGATGTAGCCTCCCTGGGTATATGGTGTAGCCTTCCTGGATGTGGTGTACATTGGACTAGTTGGTTTATGACGGAATGTCACAAAAAACCAACTCACCGGCATTTTACGTCACTTGTCCACACGCTGAAAACTGAAAGGACGTTCTACGAGGTTGAATTCCGTCACATATTTAAGACATTGCAATTCAGTATGTATTGTTAAATCGTTCTAGAAACATCATACAAATCTTTTTTTTTTTTTTTGCCACGGTGGCTAATGTCTTAAGGGAGAGGTTTCTTGGATGAGGTGAAAGAAAGGGTAGAGTGCACACTTGTGTACCCCCCCTCTCATCCTAGCCCTTACCTGATGTTATAAGTTACTTGGTGCGTTCTACTGTCTGTTAGTTTGACCCACGCCATTCACATTAGCTCCGCCCATAAGTGAGTGGGCAAGTTTTTCCTAGTTCCGTGTTTATCTCCCCTTAGAAGAGAAAGAAATATTACGAGGGAACGAATCCTAAGTGACCATGAGAAGTTACGCACAGCTGGTGGTGGGTGGCACATCAGTTGCACTGTATTCTCATTTTGTTGGTCTGTTTATGTTCGTCTTTTTGTGTTTCTATATTGATGTTGTGTCTGTGTTTCTGTGAGTGTTTATGTTAATATGAATGTTTGTGACATTGTTTTGATAGGTATGTCTGTCCCTGTTAATGTATTAGTAAGATGTTTTATGCTGGTCGCCGTCACGAGGTAGAATTTTGTGGGGTGGACTGCGGCGTAATGGGTGACGGTGGAGGCCATGGGCTGCGGCGTGGTGGGTAACGGTGGAGGCCATGGGCTGCGGCGTGTTGGGTGACGGTGGGTGGAGGAATCTGCACCGAGCGACACGGAATAAGTCTCTCCACCACAACACCACTGCACGTATATCATTATAGGATGGCTGATAAATGAGGGAAGGTTGTAACTCGCTGGTCACTAGACGCCGCTCTCCTCCACCACCACCAGGTACTAGTAGTGAATGTCTTCACTCTTAGTAGTAACCTTTTTTTCTATTCTACTGAAATTGTGGTACATGCATCTGGTCACCTTACTTTATCCTTTTCGCTTGGGCGGTCGGTCACGTCTCTGTTACGTACTGTTTACGACTGTAATACTGTAGACTGTAGTAACTAATGTCGATAGATAGATAGATAGATTGATAGAGATGTGTGTGTGTGTGTGTGTATTTTCGTGTGAACCCAACTGCAAACCGAGGCAAACAAACTCCAACGTCGGAAAAGCGCTACCGCCGCCCCTCCCGCACTAGATGTAGCCCCCGACATGTGCAACATCTGTGATCGACCCTGCTGGTCCCGTATCGGCCTTTTAGTCACCTCAGAATTCACCAACATAGGTGACATCCCTAATACCTCACATCATTGTATCATAGCTGAATGATCGTCATACTCGATTTCGAGTGACAGCAAAGTAGAAAGTAGTAGTAGTAGTGTGTGTATGTGATTTAAGAAACTACGTCCTCTATTTGCATTTCCTATTTCTGGTTTCCGGATTAAAGGACTTGCTTATTAGCCCTCTCCTCCATATTTCACTTGGGTACTTAAGTTCAACGAGACAACTACCCTAACCTAACTTAACTTAATCTTCAGATCATCGTTTCCAGTTGCCTCATTAGGTTGATGTTACTGGAAATACCTTATATGATGCTTAAATTTCCTATGATGCACAGTTAGGTCGCCGTTACGTGGGCATCAGTGAGCGCCTGTTTACCTGGATGCTTGTGAGCGCCTGTTACGTGGATGTTTGTGAGCGCCTGTTGTTACTATTACGTTGGTGTTAATGAGCACCTGTTGTTACTGTTACGTGGATGTTAGTAAATAAGTAAATACAAACATGTAAAAAATAAATCAAGAGTGAGAAACGACAATATGTGTGTTGTGTTGTCAATAGTAAGAGAAAATTGAGACCCTGCGATTGTATGTAAATGAGGTAGAAAGTCAGATCAGCAACCTGGGACTTGGTCAAAATTTTGTGATGCCATATGGCAACATGGTCTACCTTGCAACAAACAATAAGAAAAACCAACCGAACCGAATTTTTTTTTTTTTTTACGGGGATTAGCCCACCCGGGCACAGGTCACTGACCCACATCAGGGCCCGGGGGGCGAAAACTTAATAATAATAATTCATAGTAAATAAAATTTATAATAAAAAGTAAAACAAAATATTAATGGTAATAATAATAATAACAACACTGTGATAATAATACATACAAAGAAATGCAAGAGTGAAAAAAAATAAACAGTGAGAAACGCTATATATGTATGTTGTTTTGTCATGTAATAGAAACAATTGAGACCCTACAATTGTGTGTAAATGAGGCAGAAGTCAGATCAGCAACCTGGGACTTGGTCACAATTTTCGTGATGTCATATGGCAGCAGGGTCTACCATTAGGCAACACATTATGCTTCCAATATCTTCCCAGGCGGTAGTACCTCCCTGTTCGGTAGCTGCCTACTACCTACTACCACATTGTGTTTATTTCTAAACACCGGACTCAGTTGGGCAGGTAGATGTGTGTGTGAGAAGACCGCTGGGGCCTTTATGGCCATTAAATCTTTTTCTGCGTCAGTCTTTTCTGAATCACTCCCCACCTTGTTGACTTTATCATTTGTTATAATCTTTAAAAACGTCACTTTACTATGAACAACTACAACCTAGATCCTCGTTCATCTCTTTTCTTTTATTAGCTCAGTTTCTTTCATTTCATCCTTCATCTGATACGGTCTGTGGACTCTTCCTCAAGTTCTGCCAATATAACTCCTCTTACATTTGTCTGGGTGAAAACCTTGTCGATTGTTTTAATGAAATCCATATTACTTTTAATGGATCACCTGAAGATTAGCTCCTCCAGCTTATTTCACCTGATGATTAAACACACTAACACTACCTGAGGGGGGGGGGTGTTAGTTTAGATTGGATTATGTTATGTTGGGTAAGCGTTAGGGTGGTTAATCTTGAGATGAAATGAACTGTGGGACTAATCTTCATGTGATCCCTTGTAACTATTGCTTCTCGTGACGTCAGATATTATTCAACACAGAGGCGACACCATAGACGCTAAGAAGAATATAAATAAGTCGTTCTTGATGTGTTAATTCTATACTTAATAAATCTAGAAGTAGTTTAGGAGGAAGTAATCAAGATATTTAACGTGAAATTTGAAATCCCCAGACCACGGACCAGAGCACGGGGAGGAAGACCTTGAGAGGCGACTGACTGTGCTGGAGGGTGGTAGGAATAATGATGGTGGTAGTGATGGTGATAATGATGGTGGTGACGGTGATGGTGATAATGATGATGATGATGGTGGTAGTATTGGTTGTGGTGATAGTGGATGTAGTCTGTGTGTGTTCGTACACAGGGTGGAAAAATGCGTCTAGTGCGGCAGAATTATGTTAATGCTAAGGTGCAAGCACTGCTTGCTCGCTTTCAGCTACCGCCACTGGTTAGCCCTCGTGGGGAACAGGGAAGCAACTTGCATAAGTCTTCCCCTGCCAATACACAGCCTTTTCACCGTCAAGACTCCTGCTGTGCGTCTTCGTGGCAACACACGGTAACTGGATGCCTCAGGGGCCTTGGCTAGACCAGCAAGGGATCTCGGAGTAGCAGTGGGCCCCAGAGGGACGGCGCATAGGCCCACTGGCATGCAAACACGTCCTGGCGCCTACCAACCATTGCTGAGTAATCTTGGTAAAGTTACGGGATTAACCCCAAACGAAAAATCTGTGGTGGAGTCCCTCATCAGGCAGACATGCTTACAGGGCTCCAACAAGACCCCAACAGCGGTGTAGGAGGAAGAGGTGACCACCATGGGAACGCAACGACTACACTGGTGGACGAAGGCAATGCCTGATGGACAAGCTACTAAGGCGAAACCCTACAAACTGGGCTATCGGCAGTCCATTGCGACTCTCCCTCTCCTCAGTCGCTGCAACACTTGCACCACGGGATCAGGAAAAGGGAGAGCCAAGATGTGTGGTTGCAGCTTACGCTCCCGCGTCACCACATAAATCAACTCGCGTGCAGCCTTCAACCAACTTATCATACCTCTCATTATCATCATCAAAACCCCTATACCCCCAAAAATCCTATGGCGACGGGGACAGGCAGAGATTACTGCCGGGAGTCTCTAGTCACAACTCTGCACATGGGCGGCACAGATAAGATGGTCGTTTATGCATTGGGATCTAGGCAGCAGTGCAATCCGGTCCTGTGTGCGACTTAGCAGCCCTTTCAAGGAGCCACTCCGCTCACCCCGTATGGGGAGGGGGCTAGAAAAGGCGCCCTAAACATAGTGTAACCGCCATCCGGGCGGTTAAAGGATTTAATGAAACTTGTGACGTCAAACTCGAACATTATAATTTGGTCAAACCTGTTGAATACAATTCATTTTAGTATTTCAAATAAATCATACATAGGCAATCACATAAATGTCTAATCCCATATATATTTACATAACAATCATAGCTATGTAATCAGTCTAATCTTAACACTTACAATGAGTACTTAATTTTCCATATTTTTATGTCGTCACAATGATAAACGATGCAATGGACACAGTCTACCTGTGTACACAATACAGTAAGTACCAGTTAAACTTACGTGTTAAAAGTCTCAAGAGAAACCAGGTTAGGTGTTGCCTCTGTGATCTGAATAACTACAGAGGAACCAGGTTAGGTGTTGCCTCTGGTCTGAATAGCTACAGTGCCGATACCCTGCTGTCGCCTCCCCAACCCTCTCTCAATGGGCGGCTGAGTTAGGTGATTATAATTATACATAAACAAAACTCCCCTTACACACTCCAACTTTCTCTGGGCCTCTCATCCTCACCATGTCAATACTCTACACACTGTATACGGGCAGGCACACTCAATAAACATGACATGACTTACAGCCTAACAATGTTTATTTATGTGTCATCCTACTCATTACTGCTTGCGGTAACACATAGTCTGCCTAAAAAACAACCTGACTGGGCAACCGCACCCTGTAAGGTCATCCTTATGCGGTCGAAAACACAATCAAAATCACAGATCCAAACAAAAACAAACTATACAACCTCTTGTGGTTGCTGCATGAAATGTCAGGACCCTTCTGGATACTGGCACAAATGAGTGCCTGAAAGAAGAACCGCCTTTGTGGCAAAAGAACTGGTTAGGTATAACATCGACATAGCAGCCATTAGTGAGTCTCGGGTCCCAGATGAGGGTTAACTCACAGAACGAGATTCTGGCTATACCTTCTTCTGGAAGGGTAAGCCTGCTGTGGAGAGAAACGGCATTTATGGAGTTGGCTTTGCCATCCACCAACGCATTCTACACAGGCTAACTGAAATGCCTATTGGGATCAACGAGCGCCTCATGACTCTCCGAGTCCCACTGAACACTCACGTCATGCCTTTTTCATCACTACTTACACCCTAACACTGCATGCAGAGGATGACATCAAGAAGGCGTTTTACGCCGACTTCGACAGAGTGCTAACCTCTATCCCCAGAGAAGATAAGTTTGTGCTCCTTGGTGACTTCAATGCCAGACTTGGAAAAGATGCTGACATTTGGCAGGGAAGCATAGGGAGAAATGGACTAGGCAAGTGTAATCCCAACGGCCTACTCCTCCTCAGCAAGTGTGCTGCACATAACTTCACTATCATTAATACCTTGTTTAGGCAGGCCGACAAGTTCAAGGGTTCGTGGCAACACCCACGATCCAAACTCTGGCATCTCATTGATTACATCATTGTTAGAGAAATAGATCGCCGAGATGTCCTCATCACCCGTGCCATGCTTGGCTCAGACCACTGCAACACTGATCATCGGCTCGTCAGAGCCAAGCTCTCACTTCACGTCGCCCCAAAATGGCGAAGGCAGCAAGCCTCCAGAAGAGGTTTTAACACTAAGTGTCTGGAGGATCCAGCGGTAGTACATGCTTTCAGAAAGCAGCTCGAACATGGGCTGATAAATAACCTAAATCCCAGTGCCGAATGGGATATTCTCGACACCATCATGACAAAAACCTGCAGAGCCCCTCGGCCAGATCGAAAGAATACACCAGGATTGGTTTGATGAATATGACCTGGCAATCAATGTACTCATCAATGATAAACGTGCTGCTTTAACTGACTGGCAGAACAACCCTCAGTCTTGGACCAAAGCTGATGTCTTCCACAAAAAGAAAACGGTGGCCCAGCGGGAACTTTGCAAACTTAAGAACGTGTGAAACACAAAAATTTGCAGACCAGCACAAGGTGAGCGAATTTTTCAACTGCACGAAAAAATTTTATGGGCCAATCACTCACGGTGCCCCTCTGCTCATCCGACGATAACTCCACAATTAAAGATGATGAAGACCTCCTTCAGCGCTATAAAGAGCACTAGCATTTACTGCTCAACCGAAACACCGATGTGGATGTCCTGACTACCCAGTAGGTCCTTCAGCATCCAGAGCTGACCCACCTCAGCTATCCTCCATCCTTGGATGAGGTAGCTACTGCCATCAAACAGATGAAAAATAACAATGCCTCAGGGCCTGACGGAATCCCAGTCGAGGCGTGTAAAGCGGGAGGACCTCTGCTTACCAGCCGTCTCCACTCTCTCCTGGACAATATATGGGAAAAGGAGGAATTCCCCCAAGCTCTTAAAGACGCCTCCATCGTTAATATTTATAAGAACAAGGGAGACTGGTTAGACTGTGGCAACTACCGCGGGTTGTCGCTGCTGCCCGTAGCTGGCAAGATTATCGCCCGAGTCTTCCTAAACTGACTTCTTCCTGAAGCGGAAAACTTCCACCCCGAATCTCGGTGTGGCCTTAGACCATCACGTGGCACCACTGACATGATCTTTGCTGCCCGTCAGTTACAGGAAAAGTGCAGAGAACAACGTTGTAACCTGTATATGGCTTTCATCGACCTAACCAAGGCCTTCAACTCGATCAACAGGGAATCCATCTGGTGGACCCTCAGCCGTTTTGGCTGCCCACCAAAATTCATCGCCTCTGTGAGGCAACTACGCGATGGCATGAGGGTTAAACAAGGTGTGTGTACTGGCACCAACTCTCTTTTCCATTTTCTTGGCTGCCTTCCTTACTCGTGCCAGCGCCAATTTAGCCGACGGGGTGAACATCGAGTACCGGTTGAAGGGTCTTTTCAACATAAGACGACTCCAGGCAGGAGCAAAGATGTCGGCAGCTTCCATTACTGAGCTTCAATATGCAGACGACCTCACCCTTGTCGCTCAAACTGAACGCGACCTACAGGAGCTCCTGAACACCTACGCAGATGCGTATGCACACTTCGGCCTTGAGGTGAATGTACAGTCAGCAATTTTACCTGGCAATACTTGGCAAAGGGACGTTGTATGTAAAGGTGATTGTGATTGGTGGATCTGTTTTCGACTGGATCACTGTTAAGATAAATATTAAACAAACCAAAGGTAAAATTTTTATAATAATAAATTATTCACTATTATTTTAGATCCTGAGAAGTTTCTAAATGTTCGTATATTTGTTCAAATAATATAGAAAATTTTATGTGAGAATCTTGTGGCAGCTGTGGTTGTAGTTAAGTTGCCAAGTTATTAATATAATTTTCTTCATTATTAAGCAAATTTACGAACATTTGGAAACTTCTCATGACTTTAAATAGCAATGAAGTTTTTATTATAAAAATTCTTCCTTTGGTTTGTTTAATAATTATCCTGACAGTGATACAGCCGAAAACAGATCCACCAATTGCAATCACCTTTTCATACAGCCTTCCTTTACCAAGTATTGCCAGGTAAAATTACGAGCACGAGACTCAGAGTGGGGTTGATGCATCTTTGGCTGACTGTACATAATGCTCAGATTCTCTTTCAGCCTGCCCCTGGTTCAGCTACACCTCCACCATCCATCCAGCTTAACGGTACTACCCTCCCTCTAATGTTACCCACTTTCGGTATCTCGGCTCTCACCTGTTCACCACCGCGGACATCGATGAAAAGATTCGGCATCGGATCAGATGTGCAACTCAAGCCTTTGGCAGACTCCGAAATGTGTCTTCAGCTGTAGGGAGCTGAAATTATTTACAAAGTTACACGTATATCGAGCAGTAGTCCTCCCCACCCTGCTATATGGCAGGGTAGAAGCATCGAGGCTACCATTAGCCATGAACAACTACGATGGACTGGCCATGTTACCCGCATGGACGACAGTAGACTGCCGAAGCAGCTACTTTACATTCACCGAACGAATAGTAAACGTAACGCTGGCGGGCAACTGAAAAGATATAAGGATAGTCTTATGATAAACCTGAAAAAGTGCCAAATCGACCCCCCCACCGGGGAGACGATTACTCCACACCGTAACGCTTGGAGGATCACCACACAAGAAAGTGTCAATACTTTCGAATTAGCCCGACTGCATAACGAGGCAGACACGCTTCGACGCCGGAAAGACGCTGCCGCTCCCGCACAAAATGTAGCCTTCCACATATGCAACATCTGTGATCGGCCTGCCGGTCCCGTATCGGCCTCTTTAGTCACCTCAGAACTCCCCAACCCAGGTGAATCTTTAATAACTTATGTCATTGTATCATAGCTGGATGATCGTCATATTCGATTGCGAATGACAGCAAATTAGTAGTAATAGTGTTGGTGATAATGATGACGATGTTAATGGTTGTGTGGAGATGGTGATGTTGACACTGGGAGTAACAACGTTTGAAGCTATATGTGTGTGTGTGTGTGCAGGATACGTTAACAGTGTATCTAAAGGACCAAAAATCACAGGTGCCATAATCAACTGTACATATTATTTAGGGGTTACCTTAATGGTTCACAGTTAACATTACACTTGTGAATTTTGGTTCTGTAGGCTTGCCATTGACGTCTGTGCACATAAAGCCCCTGAATTTAATAGTTTTGGTCCACCTTTGAATACTAGACGTGATACCATAATAGTGATGTTTATTGTCTACATGAGAGTTGTTACAGAGATTCAGATCATTGTTTTTCATCCACCAAGAGACTTCAACTTGTTTTTGTGATGATAATTTTTGTCCACAGATGTCGGGATGGTGCGAGCGTGTGTTGCTGGTGTTACTGATAGGTAAGTTACCTTCTTCAGTGTATTGTTGTATTAATTAACTACCATGGCTCAGAGTTCTCAGATTCTCATTAGATGAATATTCCTCATATTTAAATATATAGAATACACCTTACTGACTTTTCTGAAACGACGACGTGACTGGTGTTGCTGAGCTATTGATCATCAAGCAGCCACACTGGTTAACACACTATATAGAGCAGTGGTTCTCAACCTTGTTTGCCCCATGCACCCCTTTCACCATATGTCAGAATGTCATTCCCCCCTCCTTTCCAAGATTGTCTGCCTCAAAAAGTGCATTCCAAATAATATGAATATAATACTGAAAAACCTTTATTTTTTCCATATTAGTACATATACATTTACAATTTTACATGGATTATTTTTATAGTGGAGTTTTACAAATTAAATGTCAATTGAAAATGTTGATGGATTTATAAAACTTGAATAGAAGTAAATTAGTTTTTTTTTTTTTATAGTAAATTACTTAACAGACCACACTGAAGCATAATGCAATATACAAAAAGTTCAATAGAATACCAGGATATTGTAAATTTGTAATTAATTTTATTCAGATGAAGATTACAGTCAATGAGAAACCTGTGATTGTTTTTCTTCGCCAATTCTGGGATACGCGGAGGAGTGCTTGAAAGGGCACAACGCAGGTCATTTTCTACCTCTAATCTACTACGTTGCTTCGTTTTAATTTGCAACAGAGTTGAAAAGCCTGACTCACAAAGATATGTCGACACAAACGGAAGCAATGCACGGATAGCTCTTTCTGCCACTTTTGGGTAGGAATCGCACATCAAGGGCCAAAATTCTGTGATTGATTTCTCATCGAACATATCTCTTGCTCCCGAATCAGTTTTCCCCCCCCTGAAAACCTGAATTCCCCCCTGGTTGAGAACCACTGATATAGAGAATTGTGACTCACAATGACGATTACTAATACGTTCAGGACTAAATGGTGTGTGGTTTGTTTACAGGTGTGTGGTCAGCTGTGGGTCAGCAGGTGGGGCACGTGTGTACCCGGGTGGACGGGACGCAGGGGGTGATGAGGGACCTCCGGGAATGCCTACAGCAGGGTGGGTCCACCGAGAGCGGCAGCCAGCTGAGGCTACCTGGCGCCACAGATTTTGACCGAGTCATCGTGTGTTGTAGGACCAGCTCTGCCGCCATTGCACGTAACAGTAAGTTCTCCAGAATGGAATGAGCAAATAATATATTTCTTGTAACAGAACAAAATGAGCGGAACATAATATGTTAACTGTATCTTAAAAAAATGTGAAATACAGTACAGTAATGATATATTGTTTGCAACTTGGCCAAAGTGAGTAAATATACATACCGGTAATTTTAAGGTGTCAGAGAAGTCCTGGTGACCCATGGCTTCTAGTGGTCGTTCTATCAATCAATGTTTTCACAAATATAATATCTCCAGAGTGCTTTGAGTGGCAGCAACAGAGGAGACGAAGTGGAAGCAGATGTACCATCACTGTGCCGCTGGTCCATGGTGGTGAAAGTGCCCTCGTCAGAGAGTTTCCTCACATAGTTAGTATCGCCTTCTGTTTAATCAGCAATCTTCTCGTAAACCACTTCTAATCATCAGTATTTTAATATGAAAACTTTAAAGCAATTGTCCACCTGGTTTTGTAATACATTGGTACAGTTATCCTTTAAAGTTTTATACTATAAACTGTTCTTCTCCACCAATACCCTCCACGAGTCTTTGTGACTGTCGTGGTGCTCGAAGTCTTCCATATCTCTTAACTGCCGTAAGCCCAAATCTTGCCTTTCCCATTGTATAAGAATATTTCTTGTGTTCGCCATAGAGGGTAAGCTTTTGTCGTTTTATTGAGGGAAGTAAGTTGTTCTCCCTGGTTAAGAAATGCCTCTCACTCCCCCTAATGAAGGGACGTTTACACTGTGTGCCTGCTTCTTACACTCTCCTCTACCTGCAGGTGTCGCTTCTTGAAGATACTAGCCGTGGTCTACGGCATGTGTGTGGAGGCTCACTTATTGCCCGGGACTGGGTGCTCACTGCAGCCCATTGTGTTCAGTAAGTGTGTAACAATTTCCTTTAAAATCGAATATCCTTGACCCACCATCACAGCATGTGTAGTTTTTATTGTGTTTTGTAATTTACAGGCATTATCTACTGCATTTGTGATAGTTAAATATGATCCTCAAGGTTCATAACGCCAGGGGTGTCCAGGGGTTTTCACCTTCTGAAATGGTGTTAAGGCTTTACGCACCCACTAAACTAGTCAAACACTTAGCAACTTAATTAATTATGAAAGTATAACTGTATAACCCTGAAAATTGTATTTATATTGGAATGTGTACAAAAACTAAATCCGTTTCCCAAAGAAAACCAAATTACAATTAATACTGTGTTACCAAAAATGCCTTTGTTAAATGAGCATAAAAGATTCGATTTCAAGTGGCTTATACTTAAGCCAATTGCCGATTCCTAATTGCCAGAGCTCTTTTGAGTTTTCATTAACTCTGTCCACCCAGTAACTCTCTTTATCACCAGAACTACACGTGCATATTAATCTATACTCATTAGTTTCTATATTCCTTCAGGTTTCCTACACCAAGGCTTGTGGCACGTCTTGGAGCCCACGATTTTCGCGAGAGAGAACCAGGGATAAGTTACGATGTCATTGTGGCTTCCTACTTCATTCACCCAGAGTACGAGGAACCCAGACGCTATAATGACATTGCTCTTTTGCAGCTGAAGTTTGAGGTAAGTTAGATAGGCCAAGGCTACTATAAACTGTTATTCTCAATCATATGGGTGATGAAATACTAACCTAACCTAGCCTACTGATGAAATAAACTATGGTGTCTAATCTTGAAATGATCCTGCATTCCATTTATTTTTTTCATTAATTACCTAAATATATCATCCTATTAGGCTCCAGTGACTGATAGGATCCAGCCAGCATGTTTGCCCTACGAGAACAAAAGGGTGAGAGGTGGAGAGGAACTGCTAGTGGCTGGCTGGGGTCTAACTGGTCCAGGAAGTGCGTATTTTAACTAACGTTTTGGTGTACTTGGGTGTGTTATTATTTGGGTGATTCTCTTTCTTCCTTCCCTGCCTCCTTCCTACCCTCCCTGCCTCCTTCCTACCCTCCCTGCCTTCTTCATTTTTGCCCCTTTTCCCTCCTTCTCTTCCCCTACCTCCTCTTGCCTTCTCCTTACTCTCCCTGCCTAGATAGATCGATAATTTGTTCAGTAAAATCGTCATAAAAGTAGAATATATTCTTTTTGTGAATAATCTTGTAATTCTGATTTTGACCGAATACTAAAAATTTATTATCAGCCCTTACTATTATTTGTATTTCAGTGTGTGTGTGAGAACTTATCGATACCTTTTTTGTGTTAATAACTATGTTCAATTTGGTCTTGATTGTCAGCACGCACATCAGAAGTACTACATAAGGCGCAGGTACGGTCTATGTCAAGGTTCCAGTGTGACCAGCATGATATACTCAGACTGAATGCCGCTATTGATTACCCATCTGGAATCACCGACAGCATCATCTGTGTGGATGAATCTAATCAAGGCTCTTGTCAGGTAAAGCTTATTATAAACCTTCATTAACATGAATAGTTACACAGGGAATGACAATGTTTATACACACATACACACACACTGGTCACTGTTGAGTCCTTACTGTGCCAGTTGCAACACCTTCCAGTTGATTCTCAGTTCTTCATTTTACAGTAGCTCTCCTCTCTGGACATGAAATACGTTACATGAATACAGTTTCAAAATTACAACTGTTTTGTAAATGAGTACCTTTTGTTTTTATTATGTACTTTATTCTTGTGCTTGTGGTCTAAAGTATAGCCTGTCACAACATGTTGCAGATCGTGTAGTTATCCAAATAATAGAAGCCGTAATTAATGAGATTCAAATAATTAGTGTAGGATTATCATGACTGTGATATTCGGGCTATAGGGACACGTAGTGCATGTATATTGTATACTGTACAGTCTTGCACTACTGCCCACTGATATTAAAGAAATTAACGATTACATTTAGCATTATGGCTTACCGAGAAAACAAACAGGCTTGTAATTATTATCTAGGTAAATATTACTGTGCATCCCTCCCCCTGCTCTGCCACCATCATGTCTGCATCATAACACTTGTTAAAACTTTCTACAGTTCCTGAACGAACACTGGATGGAGCAGGTACATGATGTATTGTCTTCCTACAGGGTGACAGTGGAGGACCGCTGATGTTTGAGCGAGGTGGACAGTGTGTGCAGGAGGTGGTGGGTCTGGTGTCTCGTGGTGTGAGGGGGTGTACCAGCAGCAATGTACCAGGTATCTACACCCGGGTTGAGTACTACAGGGATTGGATTGTTGATAAAGTGTGGAAAGATGCCTTCTGAAGACCTGCGTGTGAATGTTTCCATGCATTAGACTGTAGGTGTCTTCTTGTCATATGTAACAGAACTCTGGACATAGTAACTCCAAGTCCTCTTCAATTTTAATGTCATGTGCACTTCATTACCTGTATACGATTACGTATTACAGTAATTCAAATTCTATAATAGTGTACAATATGGATAATGATACAGCTCTTCCTCAGTATTTTACACTTCATTGTTTAAGTATTTATGCTTGTTTATATTAATTTTAAATGTGGGAGTAAAGTACCAATGGATTGTACTGTTGTGAATTATTATGACTAAAGATTCTAAGTAATAGATAATGCTCGGTATGTGTGAGGTTGGTGAGAGTAGGTGTTGGAAAGTAATCTTGACGGGGTATACTGATGAACTTAAGAACAGCAGTTAAGTACAGTATATGTAATTTGCACTTCTGAGCAGTAGTTAAGTAAATGTAGTTTGAACTTAAGAACAGTTGTTCAGTAAATGTAGTTTGAACTCATGGACAGTAGTTAAGTAAATGTAGTTTGAACTCCTGAACAGTAGTAAGTTAAGTATAGTATATGTAGTGTGAACTGATGAACAACAGTTAAATAAATTTAGTTTGAATTTATGAACAACAGTTAAATAAATATAGCTTGAACTTATGAACGATAGTTAAATAAATGTAGTTTGAACTTATGAACAACATTTAAGTAAATGTAGTATAAGAATACCTGTAATTAGAATCGCTGTTAAAGAGTTTCATGCATGTTGATTCTAAATACTGTACAGTAAAATACAGTAAATACAAAATTCCTTCTACTGTATTTGTATGTAATATTTCACATATCAGTAACAATGTAAGTACTTTTAATATGTATTGTTTTTGGTTACAGTAGATTTTTTCTTGTAGACATATGTACTTTTCTATGTTGTAATATCTAATGGAAATACAGGCTTGTGTTTCGTTAACCATAATTCAAGTGAATAATTTTAGAATTTAGAGATTACCTGAAGATTAAATCCTCCCCAACTTATTTCGCCTGATTATATTGAACACCCAAACATTGCCTTGGGGGAGTTAGGTTAGTTTAGGTATTTCATTCGGGTGCTTAATAATCATTCGATATAAGCTGGGGTGCCTAATTTTCAAGACTGATCCCTTTAACTTTCTGTGCCGATAAATATACTACTATACAGCACACCTGCCCCAACCACAGTATAATGAACCATACAAATATACTTACTAAATATACTTACTGTATTTATAAAGCCGTAATTTTAGCAATGGATAAATACACGGAAGGTGAGCGTGAGTTTCAAATCCAAGGCATTTCGTCTTATTAATTCTCCTCCTTTAGTCGACAATCTCTCTCCCCTTTCTCTTCGCCGCAATGTTGCTTCACTCTCTCTCTCTTTTACAGGTACTTTAACGGGCAATGTTCAGGGGATTTGGCATCCTGTGTACCGCCGGTAAGGTCGTGGGTTCGTAACACACGTCTTGCCCGCGATGCCCACCATTTCTCTGTTGATATCGGTCACACGAGAATAGCCCGTTATAGTACCTCCTTCTTTCCTCACACAGCCAAACTGTGGAATGCTCTGCCTTCTTCTGTGTTTCCATGCTCTTACAATCTGTCTCACTTTAAAAAGCTGGTTTTCCGGCATCTTCGTGGTGTAGATTAATACAGTATAACCTTTTTTTCTATATTTTCAATTTCTTTCCGTTCTTTTTTTTTCGCCCCCCAGGCTCCGTTGTGGGTCGTTTGACCTGTGCCCGGGTTGGCTAATTCCCGTAAAAAAAATCAAATGTTGGAAAAAGTAGAAGGCTAATTTGGTCCACTAGCTGTCCCCGGTCACTGGTTTATACTATAAGTAAATTCTGATAACTGTGTGAGAGGGAGAGCACTGGAGCGTGAGGGAGGGAGGGAGGGGGGAGAGTCAGGTGATAGTCACGGGATACAGACCACGTGGGGGCAGGGGGGGGATGGAATATGGTCATCGAGGGCACTGGGGAATCCAAATGGAGTATCAGACCGTGTCCACCCCCTCCTCCCTCCCTCCACCACCCATTTTATTGCAAAAGTATTGATATTCACCATCATACGTATTCATACCATACAAACGAATAAAAATTACTCCGATTTTGTTACGAAAGTTTTATTTGTCTTACTGATTGATGGAGGTTATAGGTTTTGTTATTGTTTCAGAAGTCAGAGACCACAAGAGGTTTGTTAGCTTCTTCCTCCATCCCCTTACCACATACCTCTTCCCCTCCCCTGGAACTGACAGTGATCACGGAAGACTGGGATTGACACGGGGCGGGGGAGGGTGGAAAGGGATAGTGAGGTACTCACGAGGGCAGACGCGAGAGGTGGGGGAGGGGGAGACTCCCCTGGGGCGGTAGGGGAGTTAAAGAAAATGTACTTAAAATAACGGTGTTCTATCAGTTGCTTATTCGTTATTAAACCTCGAATGTTATCTGTGTGTAATGCCATAGTTGAGTCACTGGTCACAGGCGAACACCGAACCTGGTAGACTGGTGGTGTTGAGGAGGGAGTAACATCGATCTTCTACAAGCGTTACGTATCAATGGCCGAAAATGACGCATAAACATCCCCAGTAAGTCGATCAAAGTGTCGATTATGTATACCGTTCGACGCTTAAAACATCCAGAAATTACACCTTTTTTTTTCTTATACGATAATGTAAATGAATAAAAAAACAATCTGTGGCATGGAGCTAACTGAGACATTTTATGCGTTAAACTAACATGAAACATATCCTTGTGGTAGATGACGCAGTTACTGACACGCCAACAACACTTACTGTACATGACGGAGACGCAACACAATTTAGCCTATTTTATATCCTGTAGTCTATTATATGTTTGCTGATGGTTGACCCTTGACGACCCACTATTAATATTTTAACCCAGCGATTTTCATCACTGCCGCTGTAATCTGGGACGTTTCGCTCCGGACGTTGTCTGCCAGAGCCTAATGTAATCGAACTGAACCGTCTGCTCGCCAGTCTCGGCACCACCTTAAATTTAGACGCTCGTTAGGCTAAAGTAAGATAATCCAACTCTCCATTAGCTCCCGTATATACGAGGGTCAGTCATTAAATAAAGACACGAGCGATAGTTTCACACATACAGTATATTCCGATTCTTTGTGCACAAAACTCGAGGTTATTTATCTTCACAATGCCCCTCACACGCTGATGTACGAATACTTGTCCCAACTTATTACTGTACCAACTTTTTGTTTCCTTGGAGAAACGTTTAGGTGTTGTCTTAACCAGATCCTGACCACTTCCAAGGCAACATATCAAGTGTTCCACTGGTTACAACAACAACTCAAAGAAAAAAATCGTTACGAAACGAGACAAGTGTGTAGAGGACAAAGTTGAGAAATTACACACAAGTATTTACACAAACGATCACTAAACCTGTGAAACTATCGCTGTGCGTCAAGTTAACCCGGATGTTCAGCGGTACTGTACAGTAGGGAGTGACAGTTTGGCAAAAGTTTTCAAAATCTAATTGCTTGGGTTGGATTATTTGTCTATCGGCCACGCTAATTCCGAATATGTTTGAGTTTTTTACATCATTGCATTAGAAGGTTTGTGGATACTTTTGGGTTTGGCATGAAAAACGCGAAAAAACTGTAAATAATAAAGGGACTGGCAATGTGGCACAACCTGTTAAAATCAAGTTATTGAATTGGATTATTCGACTACTGTGTACACTGGTTCATAATATGCTATTGTTTTACAACTCAATGCGCTACAAATTATGCCGATATTTTTGCTGCAAGTCACCACATACGTATATTTCGAAAACCAGGGCCCAATATTACCAACGGCGTGGATAGATTCCGTGGAATGAATTCAGGACATTCCCGCTCATGGAACATTACCAAACTCCGTATATGTGCCAATGGCAGGCCAATGGCAATATTTACAGAGTTTGTTGAGGCTCCCTGGACGGGAATGCCCTGAATTTATTCCACGGAATCTATTCACGCCGTTGGTAATATTCGTCCCAGGACTGATCAACGAATTCAGCCCAAGTAGCTTGACTTGGACAGTTAAGGACAAAATCTCAGTCCGTACTTTTGAATAAAATATTGTTCAATAGGTGGTGATATTGAAGTGCTGAAAGTTGTTTTTTCTGTGTTGTTTTGCAGTTAGTTCAAAGGGCCGCCACCAAGATGGGTCGTCCTAAGATTAGCAACACTCAGCTGCGCCAGGGTAACGATAAGGTGTTCGGGGTTCGGATGCCTCTGCCATCTAACAAGTTGCCTCTGAACAAGGAAGTTGGAAGTGCCCTGGCTTATGAAGCAGAAAACGAGAGGTTAAGGAGAAGAACAAATGCTTTTGATTATATGGATGCCACCAACAAGGTGACTGAGAAGGTACTGGATGTGTATAGGAAGGCCACTGTCCCCACTATCTCTGAAATCAGGGTGAAAATGAGAGTCCACGACCTGTGGAGGATGCGGAGGGAGACGATGATGATGAAGGGAAATGGACAGAAACAGAAAAGGAAGAAAACGAAGAACGGGAAGCTGAAGATGAGGTTCGAGGATATAGCTGAGAAGTTGTTTGATGTGGCAGACGACAGCAAAGTGCACGAACGAGAGAAAAGCTTCCTGGCAGCCCAGAGGAAACCGGGAAGGGAGGGCTGCATTGATGGCGTTGACAAAATTGTGACTGCCAAGCTGAAAGAAGAGAGGGAGAAGGAAGCGAAGAGGGCAAAGAAAAGGGCTGAGGAAGAGAGGAAAACTGAGAAGATGAGGTCAAAGAGTAAGGAGGAGATGGAGAGGATGTCGTGTAAAGTGTCGGCAGTGGATGACAGTGCTCAGGAAGAAGATAGTGATTATAAGGATGTCAATGACAATGAGTTCAAGGCTATGGTCGACAGGAGAGCAAGATCAGAGAAAAGGAAAAGGGAGAAAGAAGCCGAGGACAGGATCGGAGAAACTGCTGACAGGTTCAAGGTATCCAATGATGCAGTGGCTCACATCGCAAACACCATCAGAGCTGCAGACAACATCATAACTGAAGGGGACAAGTCTAAAGTGACTAACTGGAAGAAAGTGGAGAGAGTCAGGAAGAGGTCACGAGAACAGAAAAAAGAAAAGTGAATTGGGCTGAATTCGTTGATCAGTCCTGGGACGAATATTACCAACGGCGTGAATAGATTCCGTGGAATAAATTCACGGCATTCCCGTCCAGGGAGCCTCAACAAACTCTGTAAATATTGCCATTGGCCTGCCATTGGCACATATACGGAGTTTGGTAATGTTCCATGAGCGGGAATGTCCTGAATTCATTCCACGGAATCTATCCACGCCGTTGGTAATATTGGGCCCTGGTTTTCGAAATATATGTATGTGGTGACTTGCAGCAAAAATATCGGCATAATTTGTAGCGCATTGAGTTGTAAAACAATAGCATATTATGAACCAGTGTACACAGTAGTCGAATAATCCAATTCAATAACTTGATTTTAACAGGTTGTGCCACATTGCCAGTCCCTTTATTATTTACAGTTTTTTCGCGTTTTTCATGCCAAACCGAAAAGTATCCACAAACCTTCTAATGCAATGATGTAAAAAACTCAAACATATTCGGAATTAGCGTGGCCGATAGACAAATAATCCAACCCAAGCAATTAGATTTTGAAAACTTTTGCCAAACTGTCACTCCCTACTGTACAGTATGTGTGTAGTAATTAAGCACAGCATCCTTTCCTACTGCTATGTATGTACTATCGTGCACCAAAGTACTACCCAACCACAGTGAGGATTCGAATAGCTTTGAGTCTGAAGTTTCGAAACAGCTGGGGGAAATGCTATGGTCGGCCAACAGATGTCCCCCACTGTAGTGTGGGGGATAGAGGAGGTGGGGATTACTCTAGTAACAGGCTGTGTGTAGGTGGAGCATAACATCTTGAATTCCGCAATCACTGATAACAATAAGAATGTTATGAAGATAGTTAATATTATTAAGCATGGTGAGAGATGTGTAACGGGTAAATAAAAGCACTACAACGACCATATCTCTGCCGTTCATGGCTACGACGGTGAGACTGATGGGCACACCAGTAATTAATTCTCCGTGACTACCAGTAATGGTAGTCACGGAGAATACTTAAGTTGTTACCAAGGTTGGCGCCACCCACACCAGGGGAAGAAGAAGATGTCGAACACTGAAATATGCCGAGGTCTCATTCCTACCATCGTCGTCACCAACAGGTAAGTCACATTAATTTGTCAGCATAGCCCATGTCGTCCTTATACTATTGCAGTGTGTCCCATGAGTGACAGCAGATATTTGTAGAGGTGAAGGAATATGTGATATTGAGCCACCACGTCTCTATCTCCATCCGTGTCCCTCTATCGATAATAAAAAGTGTAACCCTACTCAGAAAAAATAATGAATGGGCCCTCCAAACAAATTAAAGATGAGGTGCACCCCACCCAAATAGGGATGGGCCCTCCATTTCCTTTCGCCTTCTTTTCACCACATCCTTTCCGCCCTCCCATCGCCCCAGTCACCCCAACCTACCACCCAATACCATGCAGTGGGCAGAAGGCCACACACTTTCTCTCCTCCTAAAAGTCTGTTCCGTTTAACCCACATTCTTTCACTACTAAACCTTCTTCCCCCTTTCCTATATTTCGCTATCTTTATCTCCCGCTTCGACTCCGCCATTTGTAATGGTTGCCTTGAGTAATTTGTAAAATCCACCTCATGGCTAAACGTAAACCGAAAAATCCATATATGTATAGAAGTTTTATACTCAGAATCACATATTCTTTCACCTCTACAAATATCTGCTGTAATTAGTGGGACACCCTATGATAATTATATGACAGTTGTTATATGAGCTCCTTAGTTAACTCACCATAAAAATATGGTGTTTGATGTGCTATGCATTTGCTGCACCCCCAGTTGCAACCCGGGAATTTGGGTTGGGTAATGTAGTATTTTGAGCAGAAATGGAATTCAGAACGACTCAATGAACATGAAGAAAAACGTTTTTATATAACGAACCCTAACGTAATGTAACCTATTACAGTTATATGTAATCTGGGACGAATACGTCATAACTGAAAATTTTCAAAGAAATATGTAAAGCAGTGGAAAACCATATATTTTGATTATCGGCGAGGCTAACTACCTATAAACAATTAATATTTGACTATTGGCAAAAGTCCTGGGAAAATGAACCAACAAGTCATAAGCTAAAAATTATCAAATCATCAGTTTATCCTTGGTCATCATCAAAACAATCCTCTCGACATCACGAAACTATTCTGAATCGTCTAAGAATTGGGCATACGCGATTGACGCATGGCCAACTCATGTCTTCCCCTAATGGAGCCCCATCTATATGCTCCAACTGCCGAACAAAAATAACAGTCCAACATATTCTCATTGAATGCCCTATTTATAATCGGTATCGAACAATGTGCTTCACTAACCCTATAATGTAAAATATTTTAGCAGAGACCCCCAAAATTTTCCTTAAGTTCAGTTTTGACCTTTTTGAAATACTGTAATCTCCTCCAAACAATATAACACTAAATTATAGAAACAGAAATATATGTTAACTAATCCCTCTGGCCAGCCCTAAGAAAGACTCAAATGGGTGTCAGTGGTCTGGTTAAACTAAATCTTGATGATGATGATGATTATCGGCGAATGTTCACTCTACAGTCGCAGGGGTGGTGGTGGAGGAGGTTTGGGGGAGGGGGGGGGTGGAGGATCCACTTGCAGTTCACTATGAATACATGAAGTAGGAAGGGTTTCTTGGGCAGTTGATCCAAAAAGATTTACCAAAACGTTATGTCAGAGTAATAATACTTAACCTAGGTGTTACTAATACCATTAATTTACTCTAGTATATAAAAGCCTGCATCAGTTACCACAACATAATATTACTCTGCCATTTCAGATATGCCTGCAGGACGAGCAAATTCGTCGGCAGTGATTGCTGAGCGAGGCCAAATCATCGGGATGTGGAGAGCCGGGGCAACTGTGCCGAACAATGCTGTCGAAGTGGGGAGGAGCACCAAGACGATTAGGAGGTGGATCCGCCGGTGGGAGGAAGAGGGCTCAGTGGAGACGAAACCTCGAAGCGGGAGGCCACGAGTAACGTCGGCAAGGATGGACGCCATGATCGTGGTAGCTGCAACGGCATATCCAATGCGAACATCAGTGGAGCATACAAGAAATCTGGGCCTCAACTGCCGGGATCGACTGCCATATTCCAGCTCACAAAGGGTAGCTAACACCTACTCACAAGGAGTGTCGACTCGGCTTTGCATTGGAACACCTTCCACATAGAGAAGAATACTGGAGAACCATTATATTTACCGATGAAACGGTGTTCAGGTCAGTGGAAGCCGAAGCAAGGCAGTGCTGGCGGCCCCCCAACACACGCTACCATGAGAAACACATTCAACATCGCGCAGTGAGTGGTAGGGTGTCAGTGTCATTCTGGGGGTGGATGTGGGCACATGGGCTGGATGAACTGGTCAAGAGCAATGGCCGTTTCACTGGTGAGCAGTATGTAGACATCCTGGAGCAAGTGCTAATTCCTACAGTCCGGGCTATGGCAGTTCCAGCCCCCCACACTATCAGGCTGGTTCATGACAACAGTCCCATTCATACCAGCAACATAGTGAAGGACTACCTCCAGGATCTCCCTGAAATTGAAGTCATCGAACGCCATCTGTGAGGGAGTTACTACACTACGTGTCTGCTGTTCAACACCTCAGCTCACATGATCTACGTGTGTAAACATTAATCTGTATGTTCACTGTATGTTCCTTCACCTTTCTCTAATGAAGGCTTTTGTTAAACCACCAATGTATGTAATAAGTCATTTATGTCCAATGTATATTTTCAGCCTTCGGGCTGCAAACTTTTTCAATAAACCGTTTATTATTATTATTATTATTATTATTATTACAATATTAGTGGTAACTGAGCACACTCCAAAATATATGAAGTTTGCATATTGTGGTGGTGTGTTTAAACACTGGAACTTGGAAGAATTTAAACTAGATTAACTTTTTCACTCCACTCTTTTTAACATAAGTATATAATTATATAATATTGCATATTATCACAAATATTTATTAAGCAAAGGATGGGTGGAATGTAAATAAATATTACCATAATCTCTTTGTCGGAATAACAACAAAATTGTGACGTGGTCGACGAGTAAAACTAGCTGACCAAGGCCCTTCACGCTGATCCTCGCATATTTCACTTTTATCCTTAATATATTCCATTCTTTAAAGTATCATTGTGACCTGAGCAGCAATAAGCACCCAATGCACTGCACCTGTTCCATGAATTCTTAACCATAAAGAAAAAACTAAGACAAAACGTAGTTAAAAAGGCAGCTTGAAATTATGGTGGTATAAATAATAAATAAACCTGCCTCACATCCAGCCCCCACCTCCTCTATCTCCCCACACACACACACACACACTACAGTGGGCGACATCCGTTGGCCAACCATAGCATTTCCCCCAGTTGTTTTGAAACTTCAGACTCAAGGCTATTCGAAACCTCACTGTGGCTGGGTAGTGGACATGACTTTTGTGCACGATAGTACAGTTCCGTTCAGAAGTCCGTGGTACACTGGCGGTGAAGGGTGCGACCGTGCATAGCCTGTTGTACCCTTCCTGGACGACAGGTCAGTGCGCCGAACCTCCTTCCAACACACACAGTGGAACTGGCAACGGAGCAGTTTGATTCGAACGAATTCTCAACAAAAGGAGATCGGAAGAATATTGATATGAATATCCTGCTGACGAGAGAAGAAAACTGTAGTGATAGGATTATCCATTCGAATTTGAAAATACAATAGGGAAATTGGTTTCGAATGAACAACACAAGAAGTAGGTGAACAGAGCTCATATATCAAGAGTCTTCAATGTATTCATTACTTGAAATTTTTCGTATAATACTCGAGCTATATATACAGTATATATATATATATATATATATATATATATATATATATATATATATATATATATATATATATATATATATATATATATATATATATATATATGTGTGTGTGTGTGTTATGCCAAATAGTGTTAATTGCCGATTAAGTGTTAAATAACATTACTTCATATGAATTACATCTTCGACACGCACACACTGAAACACACAGACACAAGTGGGCCGTGTGTGTGTTTCATCGAGGTGGCGTTGTATTTGCCACTGATGAGGGTGATCAGAAGCTCCACCAAGCCAACATGAATCGGAGAGACGAGAAGTTGGTGCTGAGAGGTCTCATTATCACTCTGTGATAATGGTCTCTCCATACCGGGGTATCGCACATGAGGTTGGCCTGTACCCACAACTGTGAGGAAGTGGATAAGAAGATGGAAGGAGAGCGGCAACCTTAATGACTTAGGTAAGTTATAACTGTCTCAGCAAAGGAGCGGACCATGGGTCTCATACTCAAAACACCTCATCAGTTACATATAATAGCAGAGATACAGTCCCGTAACTTACAGAGTCCTTACAGTCCCGTAAATTTCCCATACTCAAAATTGACTTAAGGTGTCTGTAAGCAGTCCGTAACTTTGGTGTTTACCCTGTAAATTCAGTTCTCTTGTCCGAAGGTAGATGGCATTACAAGAGCTTTTTGGCCAATTGTCACTCACTTAACAAAGTCATCAACCAATCACAAGAGAAGGAGAAATCGGCTGATATCGACGCATGTGATAGTTGTGAGACGTATACATACTTAAGGCAATTGTAGCCATTAATCGTTTTCGTAGTACCGCTGCCGTTAATCATACATAAGGTGATTGTTGCCATTAATCGTTTTCGTCGTACCGCTGCCGTTAATCATACATAAGGCGATTGTTGCCATTAATCGTTTTCGTCGTACCGCTGCCGTTAATCATACATAAGGCGATTGTTGGAATTAATCATTTTCGTTGTACTGCTGCCGTTAATCATACATATGGCGATTGTTGGAATTAATCGTTTTCGTAGTACCGCTGCCGTTAATCATACATAAGGCGATTGTTGCCATTAATCGTTTTCGTCGTACCGCTGCCGTTAATCATACATAAGGCGATTGTTGCCATTAATCGTTTTCGTCGTACCGCTGCCGTTAATCATACATATGGCGATTGTTGGAATTAATCATTTTCGTTGTACTGCTGCCGTTAATCATACATATGGCGATTGTTGGAATTAATCGTTTTCGTAGTACCGCTGCCGTTAATCAAACATAAGGTGATTGTTGCCATTAATCGGTTTCGTCGTACTGCTGTCGTTAATCATACATAAGGTGATTGTTGCCATTAATCGTTTTCGTCGTACCGCTGCCGTTAATCATACATAAGGTGATTGTTGCCATTAATCGTTTTCGTCATACCGCTGCCGTTAATCATACATAAGGCGATTGTTGGAATTAATCATTTTCGTTGTACTGCTGCCATTAATTCTATGTAAGGCGATTGTTGCCATTAATCGTTTTCGTCGTACTGTTGCCGTTAATCATACATAAGGCGATTTTTCATTCGAAACTAATTTCCCTAGTTCTGTATTCTGATATTCAAATTGATACTCCTATCACTATAGATTTCTGCTCGTAAAGAAGATGTTAGCACATCTTCATCATCCATCAGCAGTAACGTTGGCCGATATTCACAATAATATCCTTCCAGTCTTATTTTTGATCAGTATTCGTTCGAATCACACTGCTCCGTTGCCAGTTCCACTGTGTGTGTTGGTGGGAGGGTCGGCGTTGTGACTTGTCGTCCAGGAAGGGTACAACAGACTATGCACCCTTCACCGCCAGTGTACCACAAACTTCTGAAAGGAACTGTACATGGGACATTTTCATCTAGAAACGTAAATATCCCGCGCTGTAAAGCAGATATATACATTTTTCAGTCCTACGTACATTCAGGTCGATAAACTTTAGCAACTTTGTAGTAAGTGCTGGAACGCTGGAAAATTTTAAAGGGAGGCTAGATAGATTCATGGATGATGGAGAGTGGTTGTAACTCTAGACAGGAGCTGCCATCCACAGGCCAACCGGTCTATTGCAGACTCCTAATGTTCTTATGTATGACTTCCCTCACGTGTATAGTCCAGCAGCTGTATCGGTGTTCCCCTGGACCGGTCGTTGACTCTTAATCTTTCTCTTTCCGTGGCCAGGTGTGTGTGTGTGTGTGTGTGTGTGTGTGTGTGTGTGTGTGTGTGTGTGTGTGTGTGTGTGTGTGTGTGTGTGTGTGTGTGTGTGTGTGTGTGTGTGTGTGTGTGTGTGTGTGTGTGTGTGTGTGTGTGTGTGTGTGTGTGTGTGTGTGTGTGTGTGTGTGTGTGTGTGTGTGTGTGTGTGTGTGTGTGTGTGTGTGTGTGTGTGTGTGTGTGTGTGTGTGTGTGTGTGTGTGTGTGTGTGTGTGTGTGTGTGTGTGTGTGTGTGTGTGTGTGTGTGTGTGTGTGTGTGTGTGTGTGTGTGTGTGTGTGTGTGTGTGTGTGTGTGTGTGTGTGTGTGTGTGTGTGTGTGTGTGTGTGTGTGTGTGTGTGTGTGTGTGTGTGTGTGTGTGTGTGTGTGTGTGTGTGTGTGTGTGTGTGTGTGTGTGTGTGTGTGTGTGTGTGTGTGTGTGTGTGTGTGTGTGTGTGTGTGTGTGTGTGTGTGTGTGTGTGTGTGTGTGTGTGTGTGTGTGTGTGTGTGTGTGTGTGTGTGTGTGTGTGTGTGTGTGTGTGTGTGTGTGTGTGTGTGTGTGTGTGTGTGTGTGTGTGTGTGTGTGTGTGTGTGTGTGTGTGTGTGTGTGTGTGTGTGTGTGTGTGTGTGTGTGTGTGTGTGTGTGTGTGTGTGTGTGTGTGTGTGTGTGTGTGTGTGTGTGTGTGTGTGTGTGTGTGTGTGTGTGTGTGTGTGTGTGTGTGTGTGTGTGTGTGTGTGTGTGTGTGTGTGTGTGTGTGTGTGTGTGTGTGTGTGTGTGTGTGTGTGTGTGTGTGTGTGTGTGTGTGTGTGTGTGTGTGTGTGTGTGTGTGTGTGTGTGTGTGTGTGTGTGTGTGTGTGTGTGTGTGTGTGTGTGTGTGTGTGTGTGTGTGTGTGTGTGTGTGTGTGTGTGTGTGTGTGTGTGTGTGTGTGTGTGTGTGTGTGTGTGTGTGTGTGTGTGTGTGTGTGTGTGTGTGTGTGTGTGTGTGTGTGTGTGTGTGTGTGTGTGTGTGTGTGTGTGTGTGTGTTAATTAACGGTTTATTGAAAAGGTCCTGCAGCCCGAAGGCTGAAAATATACATTGGACATAAATGACTTCTTACAGACATGGACATTGGTAGTTTAACAAAAGCCTTCATTAGAGAAAGGTAAAGGAACATACAGTGAACATACAGATTAATGTTTACAGTGGAGGTCACGTAGAGCATGTGTGCTGAGGTTTTGAACAGCAGACACGTGGTGTAGTAACTCCCTTACAGATGGTTTTATGAGAGGCATCACATGGTGTACGAATTCCCTCACAGAGACGAAAATGATTCCGGGACTTAGAAACCTTCCATATCAAGATAGGTTAAAGAAACTAAACTTGCATTCCCTAGAAAGACGAAAAGTGCGGGGAAATATGATAGAAGTATTTAAGTGGGTGAAAGGAATCAATAAAGGCGATATAGATAAAGTTCTTATATCCGAGCAGGATAGGACTCGTAGCAACGGATTTAAGTTGGATAAGTTTAGGTTTAGGAGGGATATAGGAAGGAACTGGCTCACAAATAGGGTGGTGGACGAGTGGAACAAGCTTAGCAACTTTGTAGTAAGTGCTGGAACGCTGGAAAGTTTTAGAAGGAGGCTAGATAGATTCATGGATGATGGAGAGTGGTAGTAACGCTCGACAGGGGCTGCCATGCACAGGCCAACCAGCCTATTGCAGACTCCTTATTTTGTTATGTTCTTATGGTGTTATGAGAGGCATCACGTGGTGTATTAATTCCCTCACAGATGGTGTTATGAGAGGCATCGCGTGGTGTAGTAATTCCCTCACAGATGGTGTTATGAGAGGCATCACGTGGTGTAGTAATTCCCTCACAGATAGTGTTATGAGAGGCATCGCGTGGTGTAGTAATTCCCTCACAGATGGTGTTATGAGAGGCATCGCGTGGTGTAGTAATTCCCTTACAGATGAACATAAGAACATAAGAAAATAAGGAGTCTGCAATAGGCCGGTTGGCCTGTGCATGGCAGCTCCTGTCGAGAGTTGCTACCACTCTCTATCATCCATGAATCTATCTAGCCTCCTTTTGAAACTTTCCAGCGTTCCAGCACTTACTACAAAGTTGCTAAGCTTGTTCCACTCGTCCACCACCCTATTTGTGAACCAGTTCCTTCCTATCTCCCTCCTAAACCTAAACTTATCCAACTTAAATCCGTTGCTCCGTGTCCTAGCCTGCTCGGATATTATAAGAACTTTATCTATATCCCCTTTATTGATTCCTTTCATCCACTTAAATACTTCTATCATATCTCCCCGCACTCTTCGTCTTTCTAGGGAATGCAAGTTAAGTTTCTTTAACCAATCCTGATATGGAAGGTTTCTAAGTCCCGGAATCATTTTCGTCATTCTTCGCTGCACCGACTCTAGTGAATTGATATCCATTCTATAATAAGGGCACCAGAACTGAACCGCATAATCGAGGTGCGGCCTGACTAGCGCAAGATATAGTTGCAATAAGACCTCTGCACTCTTATTACTTGCACTTCTAGATATAAAACCCAATACTCTGTTTGCCTTATTTCGAACATTAACACACTGTTTTCTAGGCCGTAGGTCCGGGCTTACAAGTACCCCTAGGTCTCTTTCACAAGTCGAGTTCTCTAGGTTGATGTTGTTAAGGCTGTATACATTGTCAGTATTTGTTCTTCCAATATTAAGTACGCTACACTTGCTGGTGTTGAATTTCATTTGCCATTTTTCAGACCACCCCTGCAGTTTATTTAGATCCTCCTGTAATGCATTTGCTTCCTGCCCTGAATTAATCTGCCGCCCTATTTTGGTGCCATCCGGAAACTTGCTTATGTCACTGCTGATCCTAGTATCTAGATCGTTAATGTAGATTATGAACAAGAGTGGGCCTAGTACTGACCCCTGGGGAACCCCACTGGTTACACGGCCCCACTCAGATTTAACACCATCTACGCTGACCCTCTGCGTTCTATCGGTGAGCCATGATTTTATGAGAGGCATCACGTGGTGTAGTAATTCCCTCACAGATGGTGTTATGAGAGTCATCGCGTGGTGTAGTAATTCCCTCACAGATGGTGTTATGAGGAACCTCACCTGATGCTGTAGCAACTCGTTCATACGTGGTGTCGTAGCATCGTGGGAATACCACGTGGTCTGGTGTCACAGGACCTTACTCGCTCAAGTGAGTAAGATGTGTGTGTGTGTAGAGGAGGGTTTGTATCCGTATATGAGTGCACAATATGTTTAGAAGAGAGTTTGTATGTATTTGAAGGTAGTGTATAGGTGTGGGGAGGTTTGCGTGTGTGGGGGAGTGTATGAGTGGGTAAGTCAGGTGTGGCTGGGTGTGTACAGTACAGTATACTGTAGGTGGGCGTAAATCTCTGGACGTGAGGTTAAAGTGCTTATTTACGAGTACTGTGTGTTGCTACCTCATAATTACAGGTAGCAGTTGCTGAAATATAGTGTTAGTAGTTAATTAACTCTAAAGTTAGTAATTAAGGATAATTACTTGGTAACTGATCTGAATAATTTAGACACTTATTTCATGTTAAATTAAAATAAGGTTTAAGGATTAATTTTTTCACTATAGGCACGTGTTTGTGTTTCTCACTATAGTCACGTGTTTGTGTTTCTCACTATAGTCACGTGTTTGTGTTTCTCACTATAGTCACGTGTTTGTGTTTCTCATGTCTCAGTTACAATTATCTATTTTGTCCTTTCACCTAACTGATAACTGTCAACCCTATATAATAACTTCTCTCTGACTGGTAGGGGTTTTGAATCAGTTTTAGACCAAATAACTATTTTTGACCCCCCCCCCCCCTCCCCACATTTATTTCACCTAAAGATTAATCACCCCAACACACTATGAGAGATGAAGTTGGGTTAACGTTAGGGTGGTTAATCTTTAGGTGAAATATGCTTGGTGGAGGAGTGGAGAATCTTCAGTTGTTCCGGAAATTCACTATGGATAAAACATCATATTCCTCATAGAACAACCTTAACAAAGACGCACAATCTCAGAAATCCCTAAGTTAATTTTCCTTTGAATTGGAGATAAAAAAAATCCAATCACGATAGGATAGAATTTCAGAGCCAATTCAACTCCTTTCTCGCCACCAACTTTAAAATCGTAACTCAAAAGTGAAGTTAGTGAACCCGTTAAATGCGTTCCGTCATCTATATTTTATAAAGTTCATAACAGAGGGAAATTTTGACATACTAATCTCTGAATTATAGAATCTGAATCCAAGTCTTATACAACAACCGAAGCTTAATGAGGTTTAAATAACAAACGAAGATATGGCACCACAGCCCAGATGTGACACCACAGCCCAATTGTGACACCATAGCCCAGATGTGACACCATAGCCCAGATGTGACACCGTTGCACTAACAGAAAAATTAATGAAGATCAAGTTTTCGAAATGTCAGGGACAGTACGCGGTGAATTTGGTGAGACTGTGTGTGTGTGTGTAATGCATGAAGCAACTCCACGTTGGCATGAACGGCAGTGTCCTGCACAATGGCACCCAGTCTGAGTTCTTCCCCATCCAAACGGGGGTTAAACAAGAGTGTGTACTGGCACCAACTCTCTCTTCCATTTTCTCGGCTGCCTTCCTTTATCTTGCCAATGCCAATTTAGCCGGCGGGGTGGACATCGAGCACCGGATGAAGGGTCTTTTCAACATAAGACGACTCCAGGCAGGAACAGAGGTGGTGGCAGCTTCCATTACTGAATTTTAGTATGCAGACGACCTCAACCGTGTCGCTCACACTGAACGCGATCTACAGGAGATCCTGAACACCTACGCAGATGCGTATGTACACTTCGGCCTTGAGGTGAATGTACGTAAAACTCAGATTCTCTTTCAGCCTGCCCCTGGTTCAGTCACACCTCCACCATCCATCCAGCTTAACGGTACTACCCTCTCTAGTGTTACCCACTTTCGGTATCTCGGCTCCCACCTGTCCACCGCGGACATCGATGAAGAGATTCAGCATCGGATCAGATGTGCATCTCAAGCCTTATGGCAGACTCCGAAACCATGTCTTCAGCTGTAGGGAGCTGAAATTGTCTACAAAGTCACGTTTATCAAGCCGTTGTCCTCCCCACCCTGCTATATGGCAGTGAGACATGCGTCACATACAGGAGGCACCTCAGGGCACATGAAAACTTTCACCAACGTAGTCTACGTTCCATCCTCCGAGTTCGCTGGGAAGACAAGAGAACAAATGCCAGTATTCTTGCTGACACCAACTGTAGAAGCATCGAGGCTACCATTATCCATGAGCAATTACGCTGGACTGGCCATGTTACCCGCATGGACGACAGTAGACTGCCAAAGCAGCTACTTTACAGTCACCTAACGAATAGTAAACGTAACGCTGGCGGGCAACTGAAAAGGTTTAAGGATAGTCTTAAGTGCCAAATCGACCCCCTCACCTGGGAGATGATTACCTCGCACCGTAACGCTTGAAGGATCACCACACGAGAAGGTGTCAATACTTTCAGGTTAGCCCGACTGCATAACGAGGCAGACAAGCGCCAACGCCGGAAATACACTGCTGCCCCACACACACACGTGCACTATCTGTGATCGACCTTGCCAGTCTCATATCCGCCTCTTTAGTCACCTCAGAACTCACCAACCTAGGTGACATCCTTAATAACTCGTATCATTGTATCATAACTGGATGATCGTCATACTCGATTCCGAGTGACAGCAAAGTAGCAGTAGTAGTGTGTGTGTGGTATGTAATTTACTGTATATGTGTGTGTGTGTGTGTTTAGGGGACCCCATTATTGACCACGTGGTATCCAGGGCGCCCATACACATGGTGATTCTGATGGCAGTGGGAAGGACAGGGCAGGGGGGCTTGTAGCATCGATCCTCGCCGTCATTCCCCTCCCTCCTCGGCACGTCACCCACTTTTCCCCCTCCCTCTCTTCCCCCTCCATTCCCTCTTCCCCCTTGGTGTTGCTGTTAATCCGGTCATCGATACACCTACTGTTGTGGCGTTAATGCTCCGTTATGGTTGCTGTTGTTTGCTGCTCTCATTATGCTCTGAATTGGGAACGGCTGCGATGTCCTGAGAAGTTTTGCGGTCATGGTGTTGTCAGAACCAATTGGTGTGACCTTTGCTGTTGTCACTACTGTGGTCACGGTAGTCTTAATATATTTGCTGCGTGGTTCTTGCTGTGTTCATGGTGCTGTTAAAATAGATTGCTATAATTTTCTTTCATTACTTCTGCTGTTAAAAGTACTGCTGTGTGATTCTTGCTTATGTCATCGATTAAATTCCTGTTCCTGTGTTAAATAGTGCTGTTACCCGAGTAGGTGATGGCCTGGTGGTGCTACTGTGGAGTGCTGTGTCGGTTGGCTACTACTGTACTGTTTTAAAGCCTTGCTGCCGAGGTCTGTGGCAAAGCTCCTGCGCTGTTCGCCTGGGCAGACGGGCGCCACAACGCACTGATAGGATGACGGCCAACCATTTTTTTTATTGATGACAAGCTTAGAGAAGAGGTACAGGAATCAACGTATTGAGAGAGAGAAAAGGAAACAGAAGTGAAAGAAAAAAAAGAGAGAAGCGAAGAAAAAGAGAAGAAAGGGTAGAAAAAAGAAATGAGGAGAAGGAGAGGTAGAAAGAGAAAAAGTGACGAAAGGGGAGAGATACGTTAGAGAACGAAAGTGAGGATAATAGACAGCAGAGAAAGATTTACAAAGACACTGAGAAGAAAAAGAAAGGGTGAGGGAGTAAGGGAGAAAGAAATGAATAAAGGAGTTAGCAGACAGCACAAGAACCATCACCGCCCTACCCGTCATAACTTCTGACGGAAAGGGAGGGGGAGGGTTCCTTACCCATCTTCTGCAGTACAGGGAGTTGCACGCGGCTCCCATCACCACCACGCCATCCTTTCCCTCTTGCCTCAATTCTCCCCACTCCTTACCCCTTCCCCTCACTTCTTCCCCCTCCCCACACACCACTTTTCCTCACCCCCTTATACCATACCTCTGTTCCCCCCTTCTCCCTGATTCTTAGTATTTAGCAGTTAGTAAGTTATTTCGTCCTCTTAACAGATAGAGGCTCTCACTGATGATATACTGTTCAGTCATCAAACGTTACCTACTGCGGCATGTAAGTTCCCAGCAAAAGTCCTCCCACAGCCCTGTGTAGCAGGGCTGTGGGAGAAGTTTTACTGACTCGTTAATAGTTCAAACTGACATGATGGGCATCCTGAGTTCTGGCCCCACAGATGTACTATAAACGTCTACCGTATAAAATCTGGACCCAAAATTTTATCTTGCTGATGAATACCTCGAACTGGGTTATCAATATTAATTTGATATATATTAAGGAGTTGGGGCATTGTTAGCTACTTGTTGGGGTCTGCTGCTAGTACAGGGACGGGGAAACTTTTGAGGTCGGAGGGCCAGACTGAAGTTATAAGAGTTCTTCGGGGGGCGCCCGTGTGCTAGTATTATAGGAGGAAGCTTTACATCAGGATGTCCCAGTAACTCGTGACCCGTCGTGTCCCTACAAATTAGCCACGATCTGCGCCAACCATGTTATTATCTACACGTCACCTACTCCTTAGCACGCTGGGGACAAGCCAGGTGACGCATCACAAAACTTTCCACCACACGTCACCACCGTCCATCACGAGCACGCCTCATGTACACCCTCTTCTGCTCAACGTCTACAGACCTGAAAACAAAATACAATGCAAGAAAATTACATGCCCGAGATATGCAACCGCATTATGTATTCATTTCACTGTTTACTCCTCTGCCTGTGACCCTTGCATGGTTAACTCACCAGTCCTGCAAAACATCAAACTTGTCTCAACCTTAGCGATGTCACGACGAAGGATCATAGGAGGTTCATTCCATCTTTACCATAAAGTTATCCTCCATTACATACCTTACTGTACATAGGACATAAACACGGCCAAGCAATAAGACTCACGCTCGCCCGTGCACTGCGTTCGTGCAGCCACCATCAGTACCACGCCCTTCCTTACCAGATAGTCCAGCACTAACGGATATATATATAATGGAAGCCACGTATTCATTCATCTTGCTGCACGCGACTTATTGGAACACAATTTCGCATTTTCGGTCATCAACGTTGATCTGTCATGACCCACCTAGCTAGTAGTTTTTTAAATAAAGGATTAGCCCACCCGGGGACAGGTCACTGACCCACATCGGGGCCCAGAGGGCGAAAATGTAATAATAATAATAGTAACAATAATAATAATAATAATAATAATAATAATAAAGAACCATAAAGAAATACAAAAATTAAAAAAAAGATCAAGAGTGAGAAACTATACATGTCGTAAGAGAAACCAGACCTGCCAGAGGGCAAGATTTGGTCACAATTTTCGTGATGCCATATGGCAGCAGGGTCTACCATTAGACAACACATTATGCTTCCAATATCTTCCCAGGTGGTAATACCTCCCTGTTACCAAGCGGAGGCTGCTAGCATGGTATGATATTTGCCAGTAGTACCTCCCTATTACCAAACGGAGGCTGCCAGCATGGTATGATATTTCCCAGTAGTACCTCCCTGTTACCAAACGGAGGCTGCCAGCATGGTATGATATTTGCCAGTAGTACCTCCCTGTTACCAAACGGAGGCTGCCAGCATGGTATGATATTTGCCAGTAGTACCTCCCTGTTACCAAACGGAGGCTGCCAGCATGGTATGATATTTGCCAGTAGTACCTCCCTGTTACCAAACAGGGAGGTACTACCGCCTGGGAAGATATTGGAAACATAATGTGTTGCCTAATGGTAGACCCTGCTGCCATATGGCATCACGAAAATTGTGACCAAGTCCCAGGTTGCTGTTCTGACTTTCTGTCTCATTTACACACAATTGCAGGGTCTCAATTGTTTCTCTTACTATTGACAACACAACATGCATATATTGTTCTCTCACTTTTGATCTTTTTTTTCATTTTTGTATTTCCTTATGGTACTTTATTATTATCATTATTATTATTAATATTATTATTATTATTATTATTATTAGTGTTATTATTATTATTATTATTTTTTTTTTTTTTTTTTTTCAATTTCATATTTTGTACTATAAATTTTATTTGTTATGATATTATTATTATTATTATTATTATTATTATTATTATTATTATTATTATTATTATTATTATTATATATTATTATTATTATTATTATTATTATTATTATTATTATTATTATTATTATTATTATTATTATTATTATTATTATTATTATTATTATTATTATTATCACATTTTCGCCCCCTAGGCCCCGATATGGGTCAGTGACCTGTGCTCGAGTGGGCTAATCCCCGTAAAAAAAAAAATAATAATAATAATAAAATCGCTGGAACGCGCTGCAGTAAAAAAAAATATTTAGGGTGTAACGAAACACTAAGGAAGTTTCATTCTTAAAAACGTTTATAGGATTAATACAGTAGTTCTCATAAATGAAGATGTAAGAATATAAACAACTAGTTGACTAACAGATAATGCACAAAGTCAGGGGCGGATCCAGGAATATCAAAAGGGGGAGGCCAAGAAGTTGCGGGTGGGGGAAACATGCGAGCTCAGCGAGCCCACCCAGCTGGGCATTTTGAGGCCATTTTAAAGCCATGCGCACTTGACATTGGGAGATATTCTGAAGTCAATAGTAAATTATTTTTACTATACAAAGATGCCTGAGTACAATTCTGCATTAAAGGAAAAGTATTGGAATTTTCTGGTGAAAAGGGGGTCCGGACCCCCAGTACCCCCCTGAATCCGCCCTTGAAAGTTAACTTGTTAGTAGATAAAATTTAGGCAGATTCACAGCTTTAAATGTCTCCTAACATTAGCTAAATAAACGTAATTATTTCAGGTTAAGAAATATCAGATGACATTTTTAACGGCAATTTTAAGATAATATGGGTGTATTATATTTTCAGTCATGGGGACAATTATTTTATTATTATTATTATAATTATTATTATTATTATTATTATTATTATTATTATTATTATTATTATTATTATTATTATTTCAATGTATTTTTGTGTTCTAATAAAAACGTCTTCATAGAGAACGAGTATATGTTATGGGATGGGTCCACTTCTCGGTAGTGTTGACTCCTAACTCCTTGTCGCAGCGATAATTATGAGAAAATAATATCATACCAGTAAGGTTTTGAGAGTAAGATGAATGTCTGGTATGGTTTATTGAGTAAATGCATTTGCTAGCGTGGATTATAGTGGCATATAACGTGTCAGTGTGGATTATAGAATGATATAACATGTCGACGTGAACTGTAAAATTACTGTGTCGACGTTAATTGCAGAATAACAACGTGTCAGCATGAACTATAGAGCAGCAAAACGTTTCAGCGTGAATTAAAGATTATAGAGTCAGTGTGTGTATTGTATGGTGGTGTCAGCATGCTAGTGTGTCTACACTACGATTATTAACAGTAGTTAAAACCTGTTCCTGTGTTAATATTATATCATTGTGAAAAAATATTAAGCAAAAAAAAGAAAACTGGTTCAAAACATTCCAGTCTTACTTGTAAGGTGTTGGATCCCGCCTAAGGTCACCTGATCCTCTTACGTGACGTGACTTGTCTAGCGGTGAGGTCGTGACTCCGACAGTCATAAGCAGGGGTTGTAAGCTCTCAGGGTAACGGCGTGACTCTATCTCGTCCACGACACGCTTGGATTCTATTTAGTAATTAAAAAATGGAAGCGGACTACCTTGACACCCTGAACCAGAATTCAGATTCCTTGCCTATCTTTAGATTGAGATGCAGAAGTATTTCGTTACCCTGTCGTCGTAGTCGTCAGGCTGAGTTATTGCGTTAAACTTGCTAGCCTGAAATAGACGAAAGCGTTTGCATCCGTTCGCTCTACTTCTGTTTACACACCCGCTACAGCTGGAGATGTGAGTGCTGAACTAACTGGCTCACTTCAACCACAGCATGGAGACGGCACCGCAATCTACGTTATGTAAGTGTACTGAGAATTTACGCTATCGAAATGATTAATTTTATCCTCAGTTGCAGAAATAAAATAACGAAAGTGACCATGGGTGTAGCTGAAGGGTTGTGTGACGCAGAATATAGAACTGGTGACTACAAATAGGACCCCAGTCCTCATACGCCCCAGTCCTAATAGATCCCAGTCCTCATACGCCCCAGTCCTAATAGATCCCAGTCCTCATACACCCCAGTCCTAATAGATCCCAGTCCTCATACGCCCCAGTCGGTGCTACTATAGCATGCGGTCTACCGCAATATCCGTAGTCTACGGATCTGACCTGACTACCTGAACACCAGGACCCTAACCGACCTTATAAAAGGGGGATCAACGAAGACAAACATCAGTATTCTTCTAAAATTTTAGCCGAGAACATCAGTTTAACACATTTTACCCCCTACAATGCTCTTGAAAGATTTCTACAGAGGTGTCATCTTGACAGAAGAAACCGCGGTTGCATTTTTACGTGAAAACAATCTTCTGGACGCACCGCAAGAAGCAGAGCCTTGTCATCGATGTGGCAGTGTCATGCAAGAAAAAAGAAAACGTGACAGAGGTGGGTTAGGTTAGATCCCAGGTAGACAGCACCCTATAGTATAAATGTCCCGGTAGACCGCACGCTAAAGTGGCACCCCCCAGTCTTAATAGATCCCAGTCCACATACGCCCCAGTCTTAATAGATCCCAGTCTTCATACGCCCCAGTCTTAATAGGCATGGGGCCCAACTATAGTGAGCTCCAGTCAAAATAGGCCCCTAATCATGACAATTTAGATAGCTTGGGGCCTACTACGATTGGGATCCTCTTGACCAGCAGCCCATAAAATTGAGGCTGCACAGGATTTCTTCTTGGGAGTCAGCCGTTCTTATGTATTTGTGTCACTTTTCCTGACCTTCGTTCCTCATGGAACTGCCCAGTATGGACCAATAGGCTTCCATTCTTATGTTTTTATTTTTAGATTAGATTGCTCCCGAGGGGGCTAGTTTATTGGGTACCCCTTATGTTCTTATGACGACGTAACGAGCTTGAACTCATGAGATCGTGTGTAAGGGGGTGAGATCTTGAAAGTGTTTTGGGCTTACGTCTTCCAACACTGCCCACCTTGTCGTGCTATAGTTGAAGAATGGGCACAGTACAGGAAGCCATGCATTTTCCATAAAACCAAAAATTTACGATTTTGGCTGTAATTACCTTTTCCTTTGCCTCTTTATAGGTAAGAGTTCTATTAAAGAAACAGTAATTGCATTTCCTTTTTCAGCAGAGTACTCAAAACAACAAATACTAGAAACACCAGTACTAAGTATTGGTACTCGATACCACCGATATTGGGCTAGCAAATACATGGTATCGTATCGAAACAAAATCACCAGTATAGCTCTATCGCCCCTCACTAGTGAACATGGCGGCTGACGGGGTCATGGCCCGGATGAACGGGAGACAGTACAGTATGTGGCGGGAAGTCTGAATAATTTACGTCCCCACGAATTTGTGGTGGCGATATGTGACATTATACACCCAGGGATGTATTTACATCTGTTTGTTCGCTTATTCGTATGTCCATCCGTCGCCCGTCCGTATATTCATCCACCAGACCCTTCTGTCCTTACTTCCGTCCTCTCAGTTTCAGGAGATCTGCAACACTTTTATGAAGCCACGCCCCAAAGAGAGTCTTTTGTGGAAGGTTGGCGAGATGGTCGGGATTACTTAGATAGAACATCAACTCAGTTTGAGCTGTAGTTTGAGAACCATTGTTTTTCAGAACTTTGACACAAAACATGGTATTAAGTAAAGCTATCTTCTCAGATAGGGAGGGCAGTCCGAACTCTTTCCTCATGTTTACAATTCTGGTTGATTTTGGGCAACCTAGGATGATGCGCATGGCTTCATTTTGCCAATCACCCCAGACGAACCTATTAATGCCATTCCTCCTTGGCTGGACATATCAGTTCCTATTAATTACACTCCTGTTGGTAGTAAGCAAATGTTAAACACCGATGTGGTGAGATGTGTCACACTAGAAACTATTAACAGACACATAGAGAGTATTAAATCAAGTGAATGTTATGCTTTTACTGATGGTTCTGTGCAGACAAACACTGGTAGAACAGGCTGTGCAATTGTAATATATAAAGAAAAAGAGATGATAGTGTCAAACAAACAAAGGCTGAACAACTGGGCCAGCACAACACAAACTGAACTAACTGGAATCTACTTAGCCACAGACTACCTCAAAGAAAATGGAGGTGGGGTGATATTCTGTGACTCTCAAAGTGCTTTGAAATCAATGAACAGCCCGTCAGGTTCTATGTCTAAAGTTGTATGTGATATTAAAAGGAATGTGATGACTGCCAATGAGAACAACTTTCGTATCGAATTTGTGTGGACTCCGTCCCATGTTGGAATCAGGTATCATGACCGTGCTGATAGACTGGCCAATGAGGCATGTAAGAAAGAAAATGTTGACCGTGACCTTGGCCTGTCCAATGCTGTAATTAAAAACATTCAAGTCAGAATCATGAACTCTGATCTAGAAGAAGTGAGAAATGCAGAGAGACCTGACAGTTGTAGCATTAGTAAATATGAAAAATTTTGTGACAAGAGGTACCGGTATGGCCAGCATAAGGACAGAACCAGACAATGTTATGTAGTCGTGGTCAGAATTAGGCTAGGATACAGACACATCTGGCAAGTTAGTAACGCTGTACCCATACCGGAACACTCTGCATGTAAACTTTGTGATAAACCTTTAAAGCATACACTTGAACACTATATTATTGAATGTGACACTGTCAAAGACTTCAGGCCACCTGACTTATTGTATCTTGAACTATGTAATTACTTCATTGAATGAGGTGTGCTTGAGGACTTTCGTGCTGTTTATCCCAAATTTGCTAGCCCACACTGATTAGTCTTCAATTAGAATATGACTCTAATGTATGTGATCCACTGACCTATATATACTGCTAATGAATATGATGTATGTCCTTCTTTGTGTATGAACCTCTGTCCTGCATGGCAGTGAACAGTGGCATTACCCACATGAATCTGACCTATACAGAGTGTCAATGAATATGATGCATTCTCTGTGTACGAACCTCTGTCCTGTATGGCAGCAAAGATTGACATTACCCACATGAATCTTACCGACGTATATGTATGTATGTGTGTATGTGTGCATATGTGTATATATATGTACATGTATATGTGTATGTATATATGTATATGTATGTATATGTGTATGTGTGTGTGTGTACATATATGTATATGTACTGTCAATGAATATGATGCATCTCTTTGTGTACGAACCTCTGTCCTGCATGGCAGTGAACAGTGACATTACCCATATGAATCTGACCTCTATACATTTATAGCTGTTAATGAATATGATGTATTTCTTTGTGTATGAACCTCTGTCCTGCGTGGCAGTGGGAAGTGATACCACCCTCAGTGTCAAGACCTGACTGAATTACTCAGAATAGGCAAACTGTACTACAAGCTCTGCCAATAAATTTGTTAAACTAAAAACCGTCCTCTCATTCGTCCGTCCGTCCTTACTTATGAATGCCAGTCTTTAATCTCGTCTTGTACGTCAGTCCGTTCGACTATCCGTATGTCCATAAGCATTGTCGCCCGTGCCTCACAAGCGATTTAGCAGGTATACGCAAAAAAATTATCTGGTGTGGACCACTTAGCTTTATTAAATCTCCAGATCTCCCTAAATTACATGATTAACGCAGGTGTTATAACCGGCGAATTTTTCACCAAAGTCAAATTAATAACTGATAAATCTCCGTTTCGCCCGAATTTAACCCCAGAATAAGTTTTAATTAACAGATCAATATGCCAGTCTGTGGTGAATAACTGATATTTAGATAATTCTACCGATTAACAGATACTTTACATTGGAAAATTGCTGTAGTCTTTAGTCAATCAAATTATTTTTATAGGGAAAGTAAGGCTATAAAACTAGCACTAACAAATAAAAATCATAGATTGGAGGCGTGGTAGGGATCACTGTAGTTTGTTTTATTGGGAGGTGGGACGGGTTGATGCGTTTTTTTGGGGGTGTGGGGGCAAGCGTGGCGGTCACCATGACAACAGGCAGCTCGACGGGACGCGTCCACCCTGACAACAAACGGAATTTAAGGATAACTTTAAGCAGTTTATGCATTAATTGCAAAATCAAGTTATTCTATATATGTAGATGTGCAATTAACGGAGGATAAGCCTTGTAGCTTCATGTCAAGTTAGCATAGGTAATATTTGAAATATACACTGTGACTGTCAATAGGAAATAAGAAATGTTTACTCAACATTGGAATACAGTTTATTGTAAAATAATTCGAATGCTTTAACTGAATTTCTTTGAGTAAATTGTATGTATTCTAATATAATTACAGATTTAAAGTAACTTCAAGTTGTGTTAATTCCTAGCCATGAATACTGTCTGCGTGACATTAACAGGAGCATGAAATAACATTGCTTGATCAATAATACCGGTGAGGTCATCGCTGCATAGCGTGATTGGCTGCTTCCTGTCAGACAATTTAATGTGATTGGTTGTTTTGAAAAGAAGAAACGTTATGATTGGCTGGGTTATGTCCGCAACGTGTTCTGATTCGCGGAACGAACGGTAAGCCCGCCCCCTCCCCCTGTACGTGGAGGCGGATATATAAACGGTGGCGCAGCTGAAATGTCAATCTCACTCGTGTTCCGTCGTTACACTGTGTGAGGCTTCAGTCAGCAAAAATGGTAAGGGTTGCTAATTTAACTGTAGTGTGTGGTCTTTGGTAGTACCGATACTTTCTTAGTGAGTTACTCTCTTGAAAGAAGTCCCCAGTCAAAGACTGATCAATCGTGTAATAGCATTTTAACAGCGAACATTCTTAGGATACAGTCTGGTGTCTTGGACGTGTGAAGCCTCATTGCTGCTTAATTTTTTTTAAGATGTCTTGACTTGAAATGTCTAGGTACTTCCGAGATTAGGTATCAACAATGCCATCTCTGTGTCATATACTGTACTATACACAGGTTTTATTTGTCTACAGTGAAACGAAAGTAATATGACAGCAGTCGCTCGTCGGAAAGATATTGATTTACTTACGTGTTTTTAAATGTTACTCCTCCGTAATACTAGTTTAGAAACTCGCTGTTTAAGTTATTTGGTTAAGGTTCAGGTTTTTTATTTTGATGTTCGTTATTTGGTTAGGTTTTAGAGAGAAACGCAAGAAGTAAGTGTAAGGCCAACTCGTTTTAGTTTACACGAAACTTCAAGATTATTGATTTTAGTGTATTCATAAACAAGCAAGATACTTCTAATAACGTTAAATGTGCAATCGAATAATTGTGCGACCAATGTGTAGAGCGAAGGTATATCGTCACGAAATAGCTAACCAAAATCTTTATGCTGTACAGGTTAGGTTACTTGGGGGGCGAGCAAAGTGCACGGTGAACCAAGTAGAAGGAAAGTGACATTATTTCAGTGTTGGGAAATAATGAGTGAGAGCATTAAGATGAGCAAGGATTTTTAATTGTTGCATTATTGCATACGCTCAGCAGTGTTGTAAAAAAACCCGTAGCTAATGGTACGGACAAATCCTTGTCCCGCGATGGCCGAGAGATTGATCTCGTCCTGTTATCTCTTGCTCGAGGTTAGGTTTCTTAAGATCATTATTTTTTTCTGCCATTGTGAGGCCTGTCGCGATTTGTCTGTACGATTGGTCTTTGCTGTATAATTAGATATTTGAATTTGCGAAGAAAAATTCATGAATCAAGAAAGATGAACATAAGTTTACAAACCCGAAAATAATGCCTCTAAAATGGGATAATATTAAAATTAAAGAGGAGGTACTAGAGATAATGATGCGTTTAGCTAGGTCGGTCAATTTATAGTAGTGCATTGTTCATTCTATGGGTATAAGAAATGTGTAAAGAAAAAAAATTACCGAAAACCAGCCAAACCTAAACTAATCAGGGGGGGGGGGGCTGATTAGGTTAAGTTAGAACGGTGCACTCGTGTAAAGAGACAGTTAGGACACTAATCGTACGCCCAGTATCATTGTGCTAGTTTGGGGATATGTGTAAATTATTAATTCGACAAATCTGTCAAGAAGATTGCATGCCGCTAAGACGATTTCTTCTAGACTAGCCAGACGTCCCGCTTTAGGCATGACACTCCTGCTTTTGAGCACGCTGTCCTCCGTCCTGCGCCACCTCAAGCAGGGCGTTAATTTGTCCTTCTCTTTTGGGCCTGTCTAAAAAGAATTATATAAATTACCTTACGTATACTAAAACAGTGGGAACTGAAGGCCACCTTGGTGAGTAGGCTACTTCCTTTAGTTTGTGAAGTAAGTTAATTTGGTTAGCATACAGTATGTTCCAGCAGGAGTAAAAATGTATATTCCTTTCTTTCAGCTCTTTATTTACACTGTATGAATGCATGTATCATGTATGTAACATATACGGTGCGTTTAAAAAAATTAAATTTTAGAAAACCACAATAGCCTTCATTAACATTATAGTGATATTTGACAAATCAACACTTCTAATTATATTTTGTATATTTAAACAACTTTTTATATTTCAACTCATCTTTAAACATGTTTAATTTAGGTTAAAATTAAGTGTCGTAAAAATTTCACAAATTTCCTTTTTTTTTTCTTTTTTTTTTTTGGAAATGGCCACCCTACTCACACGGACGGCGACCGTTATTATGGAAGTGCCGCGCCTAGTGGGTAGGCTGGTTTAAAAAAAGTGTTTATAGCTCACCCTGTATTAGGATGAATTAATTATAGAAATATAATGCTAATTATATTATGAATAATTTATTTTAAACATTAGTTGAGTACATAATCAATTCTATTACGAATAATAAACTGCAGTAATAATAAAATAATACAATGTTATTTCTGTCAATGATGTACTACGGGGTATTTGTAAAATTCACCCAAGCTAAGACGTTCTTCATCCATCTTGCAGTATTTCTCTCGGGGTTGAGGTGGAGCTGCACCTAAACAAGTTCGTTGTAACACTGATTTTCTGCTTGTTCCTTCTGAGTGCTAAAATCAGTTCATATATACACATTAAGATGGGGCTTGCCATCCCTCCATTATTTTGTTAGTTCTGGAGTTATACTCCTTCCACATGGACCATTGAGCCATGTTTCCTTGTAGTATGTCACAGTTACTAGACTGAATAGGTCCTGCTGAATTTCTTGTAATATTACAACACCCTTGTCAATGCCGGGGATTACATTCCACGAGACGATTCCCGGATAGACAATCTTTTTCCACTGAGTTCAAGTAACTTGACAACAGGTCACGTGAATATTAAGCTTGTCAACCTGGCTTACGAATTGGATCTACAAATACCGCGCCCGGCTGCGGTCTCCTTTGATGATGTCAGGTAGCACATTCCTCGATTTATGCTGAATCGACTTAAGTAAACCATACATATTTGCCTAACGTATCAACCCGTAGTATTGTTAATGCGGTAAGCCAGGATCTTTGTGTAAATATTGCATTCCTGATATACTTCCGCCCTTAAATCTATGCTGGTAAGAATAAAACTACCAGTGATTCTACAGCAGTTGTGTACAGAATTCCATGTTACCTACAAGGCCAGAATACCCACAAAGCTGTAGCCTTGGTCCCTCGAATTTGGTCTTTAATTTGTATTTCTTAAGCTTAAGTCTGTTCGCAACTCCATAAGATGGTAAATATCTTGTTTGTTATGACTGCTATTATATACAAGATTAAATTCCCCCTTTTTATTCATATAATATATGGTAGTACGTATACAGGCCCATCCCTCTTGTTAGCCTTAGACTCCTCACAACCTTAATTCAGCTAAATTTGACCGGGGGGTATAAACGCCGCATAGTGAATGCCATTTACTCTTGTATTCTGAAACCTCTGTCAGCTGTCTTCCAGACATTGCTCCGGTTGCTGTTAGTGCTTCCTCGACCACCTCGAGTTGACTCTTCCACCAGCTGATATCGATTGGCTGAGTGACACCCTTAAAACCTGGCCGCAAAAATAATGGATAGAGAGCGGCAACATTCTATTTGTTCCGTGCATGAATTTCAGAAGGAATTAATTTTGTAGAATGGTAGTTTTGACGGGAAAATGGAGGGGGTTGGTGGATGACTAGACAAGATGCGTACGGATTAACGGAAAGTATAATGCATTAGGTTTGGGAGATAGGAAGGGGAGTGTGGTGGGGGAATGGGGGTAGTGCAGTGAGAAGAGACAGGGATAATGGCAGTGCAGTGGGGTGAGGAAGGGTGTTGGTATTCTGGTGGGGAGGAGGAGGATTGACAGGTGCGGAGGGTGAGGGGCAGGCGCATGGGACAGAATGCGTCTTATTGATCCACCCCCCACCCCTCCTGGTGACCACACCCTCATGACCACGCCTCAGTCTTCCCCCTCCCCCCGCGTTACACACATACTGTACATTCATGTGACTGAGTCCTACTATATATATACAGTATATATATATATATATAGTAATTGATAAGTAAGGATATCAAATCTAAACCTTAATGTTGTTAATGAGCCCCAACTTTAATGATATGGTCAGGGGTCCATTTTACCGGTCGCTGTTGCCCGTTGGGTTTAATGTAGACATGGCTGCCACGACGACACGATAAGGAATCCTCGCGGGGTGAGGGGAATTGACGTTCCGAATCCTGACCTGAGTGTTTATGTGGAAGTGGTTTAGGGTGGATACCTGAACACCTATCCAACTCCCAGTTTCTTAGCAGCGCTTGTACACTTCGTTTCACCATTCCCACATTCCTTGTCCCTCCTCACAGTTCACACACCCCCTTCCCAGTAGAGAGTAGACTACTCTTAGAAACCTTTCTCGTTTCGTTATTTGATCACCTACATTGTCCTTTGAATAATATTTTAAATGATTTGGATATTGTTTATTTCTCGCAACCTTTCTGATGTTGATATATTAACATAAGAAAATAAGGAGCCTGCAATAGGCCGGTTAGCCTGTGCATGACAGCTCCTGTCCAGTTACTACCACTCATCCATGAATCTATCTAGCCTCCTTTAAAAACTTCCCAGCGTTCCAGCACTTATTACAAAGTTGCTAAGCTTGTTCCACTCGTCTACCACCCTATTTGTGAACCAGTTTCTTCCTATCTCCCTCCTAAACCTAAACTTATCCAACTTAAATCCGTTGCTACCAGTCCTATCCTGCTCGAATATTATATGAACTTTATCTATATCCTTTATTGATTCCTTTCACCCACTTAAATACTTCTATCATATATCCCCGGACTCTTCGTCTTTCTAGGGAATGCAAGTTTAGTTTCTTTAATCTATCCTGATGTGGAAGGTTTCTAAGTCCCGGAATCATTTTTGTCATTCTTCGCTGCACCGACTCCAGTGAATTGATATCCATTATATAATAAGGGTACCACAACTGAACAGCATAATCGAGGTGCGGCCTGACTAGCAACAAAATAATGTTGCAATATGACCTCCGCACTCTTATTACTTAACTGCTGTGTTCATTCCCGCAAATGTCCATCTAACTTTGTTTATTCTTATCTGAAAGACCATTGAATTTATCTTCAAAAAAAATCGCAGATGGAATTTTGTTCCCTTGATAATATTGATAAGATTCTGTTGTGGGAGAAATTGTCTGGTTGGATTTGTCCTTGCACGCTTACTCCCTTTCCCTGGTCCCATTCTTCCTCCTCTGCACCCCCCAAGGCATTATATAAGTGAGAACGGGTGACACCCAACCTGTCAAGCTTACCTGCTTACTGCGACTATCTCTCTGTGACACATGGTGACTGTGACCCTAACAACAACCAAGGGGGGGGGGTGTACATGAGGATTAAGAAGGAGGGGTTGAGAAGCTGAAAGAAGGAGGGGGGAGACTTAAGAGACGTTACAAGTAAGGCGTTGAAGGTGATAGTGAGAAAGGAAGTGCATTAGTTGACAATGAAATATGAACATCATTTGAAGTACATCTTATTGTAATACAAAGCCAATGAAACGAGTGAAGTACAGTAGGTACATATATCGTATTTTTGAGGGAGGTATAATGGAGACATACATTCCCTTCACCATCCTGCTGGGACAGGACAAGTGTTATATAGCGTATTATCCTCCCGGGCATACCTATTACATTCCTTCCCTGACGGTTCTCCAAAATCTATACAAAGTCTTTAAGCGTGACTCCCGACTGTGAGGTGTGTAGACAACGTGGCGCCCACCTCCATCAACGCCACCCCCAACCTTGCCCACACCTTCCCCTCACCTCTCGTCCCACCTACCTGATACTCGACGGTGACTCGCTGTCCAGGCCAGGTGGTTTTCATTACCTCCCCCTTCCCCTCCCAAGCAATGACTCTCTACTCTTGATATATACATGTACACTCAAAATATTCGCACACGTGTACGTAGAGATTCACTCGACGATTGAAGCATTGCCATGTGTTCACACTGAAATCTTACACAAAAAAATCGCGCGCCCACGCACACAAAGGACATACCTAAGCAGATTCACACTGAAAATCTACTTATTATCGTACATAGGCCCAGGTACTTATTGTACACGCACACCCTAAACGTGCTCTTGTTTTGTGGATATTGCAGCGCGTCTTGCGTAGTATGATGTAGTCATTTTTTCTTCATAATCTTCGTTGCCAGTTAATTATTTTGTGTATTTCTGTTATTCCCTTTTCGTCATATTCTATTCGTATCCGTCCATCTCACTTCACAATTCATTTACTGTCACTTTTAATACTGCATATCAAGGGATACACGCTCATCAATGAAGTGATAGGGAGAGTGATGTAAGACAAGTGTAGAAAGACAGGGAAAAGGCTAGAATAAAACCTATAATTTACGTTTCTCCCTTGTGTATGTACAGTACCTGTGTCCACTTTGCGATTACCACTAAGATTACCAGTACATTAACTTCGCGCTGTGAGATGTGTGACGATACGGTCTACACCACAGCAAGGTTCAGGCTTAGAGACTTGCACTGCGACTACATAATACCTTTCCGCTTGTCACGCGCTCTTCATCCGTACTTTCTATACCCTGACTCTCACCGTCAGAAGTTCCTCATGCGTCTCGTGCCAGCATTAAAATGTTTAGCTCGTCAAGAGTATACACCTAATCGGCGGTGTGGTGGGGAAGCCGCATCAGGCACCCTGCGAAAGGTGTTCCTAGTCCAGTCTACCTTACGTTGGCCTCTAGGTAGGTGTGTTGCGTATATTTTTGTAGACGTTTTGGCCTGACTCGTGTTGTGCTCCTCTCTCTGGAGCCTGTAACACCAGGGGGGGGAGTTATTGACTTCTGTGTGACAGCCGGAGTTAATGAAGGTGTGGAATCGATATCGACACAGTCATCTATTTACAGATTAACCCTTGTATTGACTCAGACACGCTCTTCCGGCGAGCCACGCTCGAGCTTGATTTGTTTACCTCCAGGTTACCATGGTGACGACTTGGCGCACTAGTTTGTCCAAGAGCGTGACATTCCTTGCATTTTTGTTTGGAGATTCGTTTTAGCAATTGAAGAGTTTATTTGTATTATCCATGGATCGTTGGAAATTTGACATTTCATAAATATTATAAGGCTTTTTTTTTTTTTTTTTAAGTCGCCATTGGTGTTTTAACTTATTTCCGTTGATAATTGGGCGAGTTCAAATTTTATTGTAAGTAATGTGGATAATACTGCAAATGTGTCAAAAGTTTTGTGGGCATTGCTCTATAGAATCGTAGGAATTACTTGGTCAAGGTTAAAACCGACAAGGAAAAATAAACATTGCTCGGCTTGGGTCAGTACTTGTTGAAAGACTACAATCACTGCATACTCAAAAATAATCTTATTGAAATCCGCTGGAGGCACTCCTTGGCCGTTGATTGTTAAGTAGTTTAAAAGATATATGTTTTGGGAATTCATCCAACCTAATGAAGACACGGCACCAGTCAGCCTCCCAACTGCCGCACTTTCCCACGCCAATTGTCTCATGGCAGGTCCATTCACTCCTTCCATGGAAGCTTGTTCACATGAAAATGGGACAACACACAACTCATTATTTTGGGGTTAGGTTAGGAACTGTTTATATTCCCCTTTACCAAGAAGTTTATTAACCCTGCTCCTGTGGTGCCATCATTAATTTTCTCCCTCTCCAGTGTGTTAGTTGCTGGGTAAGCTTGCTTTTTCCATCCTGCCTTGGTAGTCACCTTAACCCTCACATGCACAGTCAGGGAAGAGGCAGTCCCTCTTAAAAATAAGCTCCCGTGATGAATCCAAAGTGTAACGCGTATACTGTATTGTGAATGTATTAGTTATTCCATTTTCGATATATTTTATTTCATTATCAAAATTATCTTATGTGAGAATCTCGTTACCGATTTAAGTTCTTTTGTTTTGTATGTAGTAGGCAACTATGAAACAGGGAGGTACTACCGCCTGTGAAGAGGATAGCATAATGTGTTGTCTAATGATGACCCTGCTACCATTGGCATCTTAAAAATTGTGACTCGGTTCCAAGTTGCTGCTCTAACTTTCTACCTCATTTACACAATTGTAGGGTTTCTCTTATTTTGACAACACAACATACGTATATATCGTTTCTCACTATTGATTTTGTTATAATTATTGTTTTTATATATGGTCCTTTATTATTTCAGGTTTATATATTTTCATTTAATATTTTTATTTATTATTATTATTATTATATGTATATTTTCGCCCCCCAGGTCGTGATGTGGGTCATTGACCTGTTCCCTGTGGGATCCCGTAAAAAAAAAAATACAATATATTGGTTGAGACATTTCACCAGGACGAGATCCCTAATCGTATGAATGCAGTTGTACTGCATATTCTCGAGTTTAACAATAGGTTAAACAAAACCAGCATTTGATGATCTTGGAGATCTGTTTAAAATGGGGATGCAATTTTATTCGAGGTAAAGATTGCTGAAATGCAGTGTTTGGTAAGTACTATTGCTTATGCCAGAATATTGACATATTGGGAGTTATAACTGACAGGGCTGTCCAGCTAACCTTGCCTTGTACATATTCTCACTATTAAGATCCTTATGAACTTGGTATTACTTCCCCTACCTTCAGAAAAATCCTGGCTGATTTGCTGACCTCAGCAGGATCTTTGAATGTGTAAACACAGTAAAAAGGCATCACGTTATTTAAGAAACCATGACACCACGGACAAGGATAGTGGAATATGGGTGTAAGATAATTAATGAAATGGTGTTGATATTATGCCTGTTCTAGACGTAACTAATATGGCCGTACCGTAGGTAAAACTGGCCATACAGGCACGCTTACCAACTCTCCCGGCACATCAGGTGATTTATGGATCATTACGGAAGTCAACCTTGCGCGATATATATATATATATATATATATATATATATATATATATATATATATATATATATATATATATATATCATATATATATATATCATGTGATTAAATTTGATAAAATCACTCTGGGAAAAGGGAAACAATGTGATTTTATCAATATATATAAATCGCCAGTCAGGCGGTTAAAGGATATTCAGACTCTTGTTGGACACAAACATTATAGTTCTGTCAAACCTGTTAAATACAATTCATTTAGTATTTCAAATAAATCATGCATGGAACTCCTACATAAATGTTTAATCCAATATATATTTACATAACAATCATGGCTATGTAATTAGTCTAATCTTAACACTTACAATGTGTACCATTTTGCCATATTTCTATATTGTCACACTGATAAATGATGCAATGGACACAGTCTACCTTGTACACAATAAGTACTAGTTAAACTTACGTGTTGAAAGCCTAGAGAGAAGCCAGGTAGGTGTTGACTCTAAGATATGGGTAGCTATACTGAAATGCCCACCCTATAGCCTGGCCCATTGGCTGGTCAGCTATGGCTGAGTCAGGTGATTATAATTATACATAAACAAACTCCCCACACGCTCCAACCTTTCTGGGCCTCTCATCTCCACCATCTTCGTACTTCTACATACTGCATACGGGCAGGCACACCCAATAAACATGACATGACTTACAGCCTAACATAATGTTTGTTTATGTGTTTGCTGCTTGCGGTAACAATATATATATATATATATATATATATATATATATATATATAGAGAGAGAGAGAGAGAGAGAGAGAGAGAGAGAGAGAGAGAGAGTTTATTTATTTTTTATTTTTTCTGTGTACATACCTTCCCACACCAGTCAGGGAGGCCTACTTTTATCTCACCTTATTTGTTGTTTGCTTTCTTCTCCGGTTTCCTACCACCCAGCAGAGTACCTGAAATAATTTCTCTCCTTCCAGCGTGAGTGTATCAGTGTGCACATTGGTCAGGCTGGCGTTCAGATTGGCAATGCTTGCTGGGAGCTGTATTGTCTGGAACATGGCATCCAGCCGGATGGCTCCATGCCTTCCGACAAGGCCATTGGAGGCGGTGACGATTCGTTCAACACCTTCTTCAGTGAGACTGGTGCCGGCAAGCACGTCCCGAGGGCAGTCTTCGTCGACCTTGAACCTACTGTAGTTGGTAAGTTACGTCGACAAGCGCGCTTGTGCATTATGCAGAAGACCCGACAGCCGCACCCTTGTCCACTACATGGATGTCCCCACAACAACAATTCCGTGACGCCTGCTGGGCCACCACTCCACGACCCCCTGACGAAGACACGATGATCCTCCCCACACTGGCCAGATATTATGTAAATAATATTGATGTGTTGAAGGAATATCCTTCCTCCCTTAGGCTTTAGTAAGCCCCTTTATAATGTTTATATATATTTGACACTTGCCAGATGCTTCTGGTGTTATTGTACTGGTATACTTAGTGACAGCCCTAGGATCCCGGTTCCTCTATCAAGGAATAAAATATTGAAATTGAAAAAAAAATGTTGAAGTCGACAAGTATAACCACCACCCAATAAACCCAGCTGGATTAATTAAAAATTCACTGAAACTATTTTGTAGTAATACTGTACCTACATGAATTTTTTCCATTCCCCATCTAATTTTGTTGATCTTGTTTCAAACCCTTTAGCAATTACTGTAGTTTCATTCTACTGCCTTGAGTTTTCCCCACAACATATCACCCCTTTTCCACGTCTCTTTTTAAGATGTCAAAGTAAATACGACCAATATTATCAGAGGATGTATTGGACATATTAGAATTAACTTAATGATATAATTTTCAGTAAAACCCGTAGATTAGACTGAAGTTTACGACATTACAGATTGGCTTAATTCCAGTTTAATTAAATTATATTAATGGTTTTGTTGATGGTGAATTTATATCACAGATGAAGTGCGGACTGGCACCTACCGACAGCTGTTCCACCCAGAGCAGCTCATTACAGGCAAGGAGGATGCTGCCAATAACTATGCCCGTGGACACTACACCATTGGTAAGGAGATCGTCGACCTGGTGCTGGACCGTATCAGAAAGCTTGCCGACCAGTGCACAGGGCTCCAGGGTTTCCTCATCTTCCACTCATTTGGTGGTGGCACTGGTTCAGGCTTCACGTCTCTCCTCATGGAGCGACTTTCTGTTGACTACGGCAAGAAGAGCAAACTCGAGTTCTCCATCTACCCTGCCCCACAGGTAAGGCCTGCTCAAATCTTACCCACCAGTTATAACAAATTGTTTCCCTATTCTGTATAAATTAATAAATCAAGACAAATAGCTACAGTATTTGTAATACCGTACCATACTATACAGTGCATGCTCACTCACTGGAAATCTAACCATTAAGGGCAGAGATTTCTCTCATCTCAATGAAATCCTCTGACGTTGGCCAGAATAAAATACCCTAGTGCAACCCTGCCCTCTAAAGGGTTAACCGAGATGGATTTTTACCCTTTGGGGAGCAGGGGTTTCTCTTGGTTCAATAAAATCGTCTGGCGTTAGCCAGTATAAAATACTGTACATAAGTGCAACACTGCCCTATAAAGTGTTAAACTAGATTATAATTTATCTCGCTTCAAATGTTGAATGTACAGTATAGCATTAAGTTGAAGTCTGTTAAAGTTATATGACTATTGTGTGTCTGGTGCAGGTGTCTACAGCTGTAGTTGAGCCCTACAATTCTATCCTGACAACCCACACCACTCTTGAACATTCCGACTGCGCCTTCATGGTTGACAACGAAGCCATCTACGACATTTGCCGCAGGAACTTGGACATCGAACGACCCACCTACACTAATCTAAACAGACTCATTGGCCAGATTGTTTCCTCTATCACTGCTTCCCTTAGGTAAGTTGCACAATAAAATAGGAAAGAAGGGGTCTGCTTCTGTAGATAATTAAATTTCAGAGACCACTTGCCTCTCAATTCACCTAATTTTAATGAGATCAGGCAAAATGTTGCTGTACGACACAATTCGGCATACAGTATTAAAGTTTAAGTGGTACATCCATTTACATTCATATCATATCCTCATGCCTCTGACTAACTCGTCTATATCCTTGGCAGGTTTGATGGTGCCCTTAATGTTGACCTGACAGAGTTCCAGACCAATCTGGTGCCATACCCACGTATTCACTTCCCTCTGGCCACTTATGCCCCTGTGATATCTGCCGAGAAGGCCTACCATGAACAGTTGTCCGTGGCAGAGATAACCAATGCCTGTTTCGAACCTGCCAACCAGGTCAGCTAAATAAAAAAAGCAGAACTTTTTTGTTAATACTATATTCTATTATCATTTATATTTAGTACTGATGCATTGCCATGAATGATTTGATTATATCTTATTACCGTATTATGTAATGTGTACGAGCAGATGGTGAAGTGTGATCCCCGTCACGGGAAGTACATGGCTTGCTGCATGTTGTACCGAGGTGATGTGGTGCCCAAGGACGTCAATGCTGCCATCGCATCCATCAAGACAAAGAGGACCATCCAGTTCGTTGATTGGTGCCCCACGGGTTTCAAGGTGAGGGATAGCAGTGAATGGTGTTCGTTAGGACAAGATGTAATGTATGTCTGTACAGTATATGTGCCGTGATAGCTAAATCTCATGGTGCGTGGATGTGTATTAACAATATTTGCACATTTGTCTGGTATTCAAAATTGGTACAGTACAGTACAACAAATTTAATAAATTAAGGATGCAGTAAATAAATCTTGAAAATTATATGGTCAGTAATGCAATTAAACAATTTTAAGTACAGTACAGTAAATATAACTACCATAGATAATTCCTGTGTTTTATATAGCATAGCCTCAACCCAGATCAAAATGCATTCCGAGGGACTATTGCACTACTGTTGTAAATAATTTAATCATTTTTGTGTCAGGTGGGAATCAACTACCAGCCTCCAACGGTGGTTCCTGGTGCTGACCTGGCCAAGGTGTCCCGTGCTGTGTGTATGTTGTCCAACACCACTGCCATTGCTGAGGCCTGGGCGCGCCTTGACCACAAGTTTGACTTGATGTATGCTAAGCGTGCCTTTGTCCACTGGTATGTGGGTGAAGGTATGGAGGAGGGAGAGTTCTCAGAAGCCCGTGAGGATCTGGCTGCTCTTGAGAAGGACTATGAGGAAGTGGGTGTTGACTCCACCGAAGCTGAAGATGAGGAAGGTGGCGAAGAATATTAGGACAGAATAAATGAAGAAGAAAAGTGAGAAGACTGCCAGACGCAAGTGCCTAAAGCTATGGGGGCAAGGAGGAAGAGGGTAGTAGATGGCTCCAACAAGCTCTTGGCCCAAAGATTAGATTAAGTTAACAAAGTTATACAGATTGAATGTAATACTGTAATGAAAAGGTACCCTAGTTGACTGGGAGGGTTTGGGGTTTCTTAATCATCCTGTACATCCCTGTTTAATCATTGAGATACATGTACATTTCATTTAATATGGCGGCACAAGAAGTTGAAATTTCATTAAAAGGTAATTTACTTAAGTTTTTTTTTCCGTCTCTTAAATGAGCCAAAGTTTGTCAAGGAAAGTAGCTTATCATACATATTACATCATGTTATGTAATTCCCATAAACAAGTTTTATTTTTTTTAGAAATTTTCTTTTATAAGGAATAATACTCTGGGTGGCTTTTGAAAACAGCATTTATACAGTAGTTACAACACCGTCTAGTCAGGTAGAGGTGAGACCTACCTACCTCCCATGCTCACTCTACCACTGGAATTCTCAATCAGAAAGACAATCGTTGACTTGTAATTCTTACTCATATTGGCCATCCAATAAACAGTAACAGATCAAAAAATTTGTTTCTCTCCTACACTCCTAGGTTTTGTTAACCAAGGTCCTGTGAATGTTAGTAGACTTTTTTATTTACATAAATGATTTTTATACCTACTAAGCCAAGAGTCGAGTATAACATGTAGGGTTTGCTATTTTTGTGGGTTGCGCCTCGTATATCAAAAGCTCCGCCAAAGCACCTGGACCATCCCAGTTATGATCCTCTTGAATCGCTCATTTCATCCAGTGAATTGTGTTTTTAAGTAAATGTGTCATATGACTCAAACTAAAATCAAAACCATTATGTTAAGTGTAAATAGGTTAATTATGATCATAAGGACTTATTGTGAGTAGCAAGGTGGACAGTACTGTACAGTATTTGTACCCGTGTTCTGAACTTGCTAACTCCCTCAACTGCCCAAGGTTGCACATCATGTGGGCCCAAGTACTAAAAGCAGCAATCTAATTAATAGAAATGAACCCCAATCCTAAATGATTAGCTTGAGACTTTTTAAGAGTTGGGACCTGCTGCACAGAAACCTAAATGACGGGTGGTAAGATTTTGTGGGTATAGAGCTCAGGGAGGTTGTAGCGACAGTTAAAAGGGCATTTTGGGTGTACAGTACTGTATAGTACAGCATATGTACAAAGTATATGTAATACATAGTAATTGAAAATTAGAAAAGTTTTTTTATCAAAGTTTTTTGGAGGAAGTAGAATAGTAGAGCATATATTTATTTAGCAAATGGCCTCCCACTAGAGGTGACCATGCCAAGATGCCCGCCCCACAAGGGGTCACAGCTCAAAGTTGAAGAAGCCACTGTAATAGCCCGTCTCATAGGCAGAAATATTTATATACCGTAAATGGGTTAATAACATTAGACATATACTCTATCACCCTCTGTAACTTTCCACAAGCTATGAGGTAGCATGTTCAAAGCACGTGATGAGGTGTGCCCACGGGAAGTCGCGTCTCTTGGTGCTGAGTTAAGCATTAAGTAGCCGGCTCTCTGGTCACTTATTGCGGGCAGTAGTTTAATATCCTTGACTAGAGGAAGACGTTATTGAGAGCCATCGTGGATGGTTCCGTCTTCCCTCTAGGGAGGACGTCGGAATTATTTCCGTTCTCCCTCGACGGGTATTACATGCACTCTTACTCAATCCCTCACCCCAACAGAACGTATTTTAGAAGAGCTATTTAATTTTAACATAGCCGTCCTCATTTAACACTCATAGCTACAGTGATTAAGTTACGGTGATACTCCTTTTTAAACGTGTACATAGAACCTTTTATAATAAACAGAAAAGGAACACATTGGATTTCAGTACAGAAGGTCCAATAATCTTTGATCTATATGTTAGTATGTCTAAAATATAAGGTAACGTGCTTCTCAAGTGATTGTTACATGTGGTGACAACCCAGGAAGGTTATTATATATATGGCAGTTTCACAAGTAACTGTTATACACTCTAACAGTCACCTCAACAGATACACAGTTGGTAAAGGTAGAGATATTATGTTCAACCCCATTACTGTGTTATACTACTGCTACCTAAGAAGAAAACGTTATACTACAAGTCCAGAAAACTGAGGGCAAACATTTTCGGAACGAGAATTGTGAACTTTTGCAACAACATGCCAGAGAGTGTTGTGATGGTACCGAGTGTGAGTTCTTTCAATGCCAGATTTACCAACAATGGAGTATGTTCAGATACATTCAGGAACCAGTGCATGTCCAGTACTTGCCAACAGTGCGTAACAGAAAATAAGGAGTCTGCAATAGGCCGGTTGGCCTGTGCATGGCAGCTCCTGTCGATAGTTACTACCACTCTCTATCAACCATGAATCTATCCAGTCTCCTTTTGAAACTTTCCAGCGTTCCAGCACTAACTACATAGTTGCTAAGCTTGTTCCACTCGTCCACCACCCTATTTGTGAACCAGTTCCTTCCTATCTCCCTCCTAAACCTAAACTTATCCAACTTAAATCCGTTGCTTCGAGTCCTATCCTGCTCGGATATTATAAGAACTTTATCTATATCCCCTTTATTGATTCCTTTTACCCACTTAAATACTTCTATCATATCTCCCCGCACTCTTCGTCTTTCTGGGGAATGCAAGTCTAGTTTCTTTAACCCATCCTGATATGGAAGGTGTCTAAGTCCCGGAATCATTTTTGTCATTCTTCGCTGCACCGACTCTAGTGAATTGATATCCATTCTATAATAAGGGTGTAATGATCGTGATGACGGCTAACCTGAAAACCTTAAGGATTCATATTACGCTCAAACGTCCACAAAACCTTATGAGTCCCCCAGTGGAAACGTCCCCCGTTTTCTCTGTTTCCCCGTCTTTGTATGTGGGAACTTTGAATATAATCCACGGATTTAGTAGCAGACGCTGTATGTTGGGACCTGTTGCCATCCAACCCTTTGTAATCAATTTAATTTTGCTTTGATAGCTGAGTCAGAGCATTGTTAGTGAAGATAATAGTAGGGAATGAAAATGAGTTCATAGTCTCAGTTTCAACGTCAGAGTGTACAGTAAATTAATTCATCGGAATAGAAGTAGGTGGACTCCCTGCTCTGTTTTGAGTGAGGGCCCCGCGGGCATTTCTACCGTTAGTGAGTGCCCGTCCCTTCATCCATACAGGTATGCCATTCCACTCTGTGTTGTAATTCGCCCTTCTTTAAGTGATTTGACCAAATTAATAGTTGATTGTGCAAGTGTTACAGTAACGTAGTTGATATGCTCTGAGTGAAGTCATATTTACGTCTTTAACGTCCCCTGAAACGTGAGGTTGTTGTCACTGTTAGTGAGTGCCCATCCCTTCATCCATACAAGTCCCCTGACGCTGCCCCGTTTGTCTCCCGATCCCATTGTAATTCTTGAATCGCTCTACCATCCAACAACGGCCTCGGATGTATTAGATGTCCAGCCGGGATCATATATGAGAAGATGGCACCGATGCGGCCTGATTAATGTGCCCCACGGCTTCGTTGGGCCAGACCCCAGACCCGCCATGTGTCTGGCTACCCCACAATAACAACAGCCCCAGTGCTCTACCCTGGGTTACTCCTTGGAAGTATATGTCCACAGAGAGTGTTGTAACATGTATGTTAGGGATAATTAGTTGGAAATAATTATCCCATGTTGGGTAGTGGACCCCTGCATATACTAGTGTCATTGTTTACGTATATGTTGAATAATCTACAATGAGTGCCATGTAATGTACCACCAGTAATGTTGTGAGTAAGAGTAAAGAAGAAGGTACTGAGTTTGCACTAAGCCCAGGAGGTGAGCCTGGTAATTATATGATTAATACAATATCTTTCCCCCATTGATTGCATATTAATAAACTTGTTTTTAGAATACTCTAGGTGTATTCATTTCTCCCACAGTATTTTACCTTTATTTCCATCCAAGTGACCTGATACCAAAATTACCATACTCACGTGCCTAGACCCTCGACCATGTTACCAAAAGAATGCCCATGCTACCAAAAGAATGTCCATGCTACCAAAGAATAGGTGACGGAACTGAGTAAGAGTAAGAACTAAGAGAAGTAAGTAAGATGAGGGAGGTGTAGAAACAGAGAGGGAACCCGCCCCCTCACATTGGTGGCAAGACCAAGAATCCGCCCCCTCACAAGGGCACCAGAACTGAACCGCATAATCGAAGTGCGGCCTGACTAGCGCAAGATATAGTTGCAATAAGACCTCTGCACTCTTATTATTTGCACTTCTAGATATAAAACCCAATACTCTATTTGCCTTATTTCGAACATTAACGCACTGTTTTCTAGGCCGCAGGTCCGGTGCACTGCGCATCATTGTCATTCCTAAAAACCCCATTTAATTCATATTACGCTATATAACATTCAAATCCACCGCGCTTGTAGAACCTCAGAAAACGGGAAACATTGATAAAGGATAACTCACCTACTCAATGCTACTAGACCATGTGTTGTATTGTACCCAGGTACAGTTATATAATGTTAATTGTATGTATTCATAGCATTAAGGAGAATTCAGGGTATCCATAAGATGATTGGGAAAGTCCAGTTGAGCCGGGCTAGTGTACTGTAGGACTAAGTGTGGATCAGGGTTTGAAGGTCATACTATTTACGTCTGTGAACGTGTAGCGAACATAACTTCCACAGATATCATATGAAAATACATGAGAACAATGATCTGGAAAAAGGATAAAGGCATCACAACTATGTGAAGTGTTGGAAGTGATCTAGAAACTATGCTTCAAAAAGAATATCTTGTATACCCACGCCATGAAAATACGACGCTAGGCTTTGTTTGGGTTGGCGCCTAGGCCGCCTCGGGTGTGCCGCGTTGATATTATAACCCAATGAATTTACCCACGAACTAGCAAACCAAGACCTTACCTTAGTGTGTAATTTAGGATTAAAATATGTGTTTATACGGCATGAGTGGCAATATACCGAAAAGTGTTCAGGTGAGAACCGTAAGAAATAAAAGTAAAAATTAAAGATTGGAAACTGTAGGCCTACGAGGTGATGAGCGGCAGGGCACTGCCCTCAGTACCCTCCGTTCTACCGTCACCTCAGGTCAGTGTCCTATCGAGCTATATCCCGCCCTATCATTAAGGCTTGTATAGAAGTTATTACAGTTTAAAGCTTTGCCTGATGTATAAGTGTAATAGTAATGTGTTAGGGGGTGTGATAACCACCCGTCAGGCATTATTTAACAGTACCCTCCGTTCTACCGTCACCTCAGGTTCCATGCGGTCGGAGTGCCTTGCTGCCCGGCAGCCATTATCCCTATGAGCGTCCCAACAGGTGGTGACTACTCCCAGCTATGCCACTCCACTGTGAACCTGTGGATTTCCAGCACACCACTCCAAATGAGTAAAACAAATAAGGAGACCATGAGAAACTCTGCGGTCGTCACTTGGAGCGACCTATAATACCAGGCATAGAAATAGTACTGGTATGTCTCTGGGTGAAGCCCTCGTCTTTACCCACCGAGGGCGGTGTGCGAACGAGGTGCCTGTTGTGTATACATAAAAGTTACAAGGAGTCCCATACCTGCAGGGGTGGAGTGTAACATGTGTGTTGAGATGGTACTACTATGTATGATAACCGACGGTGCTATATTCCATACAGGTGGAGCAGTCTGATGTGTTAAGGGATAGTGTAAGAAGGAATGACTGAGGTAAGGAGGTCACAGATTGTTATGCAATAAGTATGTGGATGACACGCCATTAATGTAAGACGTCTGGTGCCCATCTGGGTAACCAACATTTTCGTTGTTCTTCCGAAGAAGACCAATTCATTTGTATGTTTTTTACCAGTATGCTTTATAAGGAATAAATTAATTAAGACATGTTATGGTTTCACCCTTCTTGCCCCTTATCGATCTGGTCAATGGAAAACCTAACCCAATGCCTAGTCCACTCTGCACGCTACCTAACGAGCTACATGCTGTCCAGAGGGGGTCTGGTGGCAGCGACCCTTAGAAGTTAAGACCAGAGTTAAGTATTCCCCCTTAGTATTAGTGACCCCCAGTCTGGCAGTATACCGGGCTTACAAGTACCCCTAGGTCTCTTTCACAAGTCGACCTCTCTAGGTTGATGTTGTTAAAGCTGTATACATTGACAGTATTTTTTCTTCCAGTATTAAGTACGCTGCACTTGCTGGTGTTGAATTTAATTTGCCATTTTTCAGACCACCCCTGCAGTTTATTTAGATCCTCCTGTAATGCATTTGCATCCTGCCCTGAATTAATCTGCCGCCCTATTTTGGTGTCATCTGCAAACTTGCTTATGTCACTGCTGATCCCAGTATCTAGATCGTTTATGTAGATTATGAACAAGAGTGGGCCTAGTACTGACCCCTGGGGAACCTCACTGGTTACACGGCCCCACTCAGATTTAACACCATCTACGCTGACCCTCTGCGTTTTATTGGTGAGCCATGATTTTATCCAATTTAAAACTTTCCCCTCTATACCATGAGCCTTAATTTTTCTCAGAAGCCTCTGATGCGGTACTCTGTCAAATGCTTTGCTAAAATCTCAGTAAATAACATCGTAATTTTCGTCATTATCTACTACCTCAAAGACTTTCCTAAAAAACGTCAGCAGATTTGTTAGACAAGAGTTTCCCTTTGTAAGCCCATGTTGAGAGTCGTAGATTAATTTGCTTTTCTCTAAATGCGATCTGATGCTATCTGCTATAATTGATTCAAGAAATTTCCCCACTACTGACGTCAAACTGATCGGCCGGTAGTTTGACGCTGATGCTCTGTCTCCCTTTTTGAATATGGGTACTACATTTGCCTGTTTCCACAAGTCTGGCACAACTCCCGTGTCTAATGATTTTGTAAATAAATTTACAAAGGGTCCGCTAATCTGTTCCCTACACTCTTTCAAGACTCGAGGGAAAATTTCATCCCGCGCTGGGGATTTTGTCTTCTTTAGTTTATTTATCCTCTTAAGAACATCCTCTTTTCTGATAGTGATATTCTTTAATTTCTCTTCTTCCTTCCCCCTAAATATCAGTTCCACCTCTGGAATTTCCTCTCGAATTTCTTCTGTGAAAACTGATAAGAAGTAGTTGTTCAATGCTTTGCTTATTTCTTCACTGCCATTTATCACTTCTCCCCTCCCTGACTTTAAAGGCCCAACTTTGTCCTTGACTTTTGTTCTATATACCTGGAAAAATCCCTTGGGATTCGCCTTGGATTCTCTTGCTATTTTGACTTCATGGTCTCTCTTTGCTTTCCTTACATTTTTCTTAACATTCCTAGATAGTTCATTATACCTATTTCTGAGCTGCTCCTCCCCTTAAGTGGGTGAAAGGAATCAATAAAGGAGATATAGATAAAGTTCTTATAATTTCCGAGCAGGATAGGACTCGGAGCAACGGATTTAAGTTGGATAAGTTTAGGTTTAGGAGGGAGATAGGAAGGAACTGGTTCACAAATTGGGTGGTGGACGAGTGGAACAAGCTTAGCAACTTTGTAGTAAGTGCTGGAAAGTTTTAAAAGGAGGCTAGATAGATTCATGGACGATAGAGAGTGGTAGTAAGCGACAGGAGCTGCCATGCACAGGCCAACTAGCCTATTGCAGACTCCTTATTTTCTTATGTTCTTATGTAACTCCCCACAAGACAGTTGCATGACGTCACCAAACCTGCCTGAAAGATTGGAAGAACAAAGTGAAGCTAAAAAAAATAAGAGGCTGAAATGCCGTCAGAATTACACTGATCCCCAATCTTACTATATGTATTTGATTAATATAAGTTAACAGACAGTTTAGTACTTTAAATCATTAAAAAAATTATCCTAATTTTGTTTCCGCAATTATGCCGAGTGAACGTATCCAAAACGTCTGGTAGGATGTCAACAACTTGGGGTCTACTGTCATTAGAAGCACAATATATCATAGGTGGTGCATCTCAGTTTACTGGAGTCAATAAACTAATATAATATTTTGGATGTTTACAAGTATTTGTAGGGAAATAGGTGAGTAGCTGATGCTTTGAAAGGACAGGTGTTCTCCATATCTGTTGGATATAGCAAGCTTAGATGCCGCAGTAACCAGTGAGTGAATTACAAGAACTCTTTTTTTAAAATCATCCCTCACGTTCCCTTAAAAATTACACATGGATGATTTATAATATTACATTAAATTATTAAACCCGCGTAATTCATAATATGTACTAAAAAATAAGATTATACTTTGTATTTTGTAAGCTATTTACAGTGGTCAGTTGAAAATCTAGATAAACAAACCTGATTAAACGCGCGTTTGACCCTCTGGTAACCATGACAACCAGTGGCATGCGTCCCTTGCTTCTTGGTGTGAGGTGAGAGTGAGTTGTGTTGTGTCTGCTGTAACCGTGTAAGTATTGGATAAAATTATTACTAGATTAGAATATTGTCCTGATATCCAGTAGCATCAGTAATAAACAGGGATATGGTGTTGATGCTGTTAGAATTTCAGATAAACAGTTAAGTTATGGTGGTTACTTTATTAATCTGCACTTATCCTTAGAATTGACTGAAATGTAGGCGGACTCACGAAGGGTAGTATTGAGACATGACTGCCAAGTAACAGGTAACCACTGAATTTGCAAGAAAATGAACTTAGTCCATTATTGGGTAATATTCTGAACGTGTTCCACTGTCACACATACGGAGACAGGTATAGATTACAAGCGATGGCTTATTACACTCGACCTGCAATAGATAAAATGTGTTTTAGCCATTATAAACTTGAAAAAAAGAGTAAAATTATTATTGAAATATTATGAAAAATCTATTACTTACGCGCTTCCGTGCACGGTCTTAATATTTAGTGTTTTCCATCTTTATTTACACAATTACTGCACATTGTTCAGTATTAAAGAAACATATGGTTGGACAGGAAAAAAAACGAATGTTTCCACTAAAAATAGTTGTAGTGAACGTGTTTGTACTTAAGTTTGGTTTATGCGGGTTTTTTTCTTTAGTTTGGGTGTGTATACTTCAGAATAGCTGCAAAATACTGCCATGTGCATAAGATCAAGTAAATATCCTGTCTTAATCACAGCATAAAATCAGAGGCGGGAGAGATGGAAGGGACAGCGACGGCGGTGAAGACGGTAGAGGAGGTGGGTGCCTTGTTGCAAGACTCCCGTGGGCCATCCCAGGAGTTGGCTGCTCCCAGGCAGGTCGTTACCTTCACAGGACTCGTCCCCCACACCCAACACAACGATGTCAAGCCCGGCAACCACCCCTATAGGTAAGGTGTGAGAGTTTATGTATCTCTTTCCTATGTGTGTCTGTACGATTGTGTTTGAATGTATCTGCATGTATTTATGCTGGACATGTATTTGGTAAATGTATATCCATTAGAACAGTAGGCAACTGACTTGTTATATTTCATTCTTGCAGTGCGGTGGATGTGACAGGGATGCGGGAGAGGTTGGTGAGGGCGGAGTCCCCACTGCAGACTGTAGAGGAGGCGCGGGCGGGGGAATTCACACCGATAAGATGGATCAATCACCACATGGACCGTCACTGGAACGCCGATTCTCTCCTGGAACGGTCTGATAGGTCAGTGGACAGACAGACAGACAGGCAGATATGGATAACTGGAGAGATAGTTGGATAAGTATAGATATGGCAAGCAAAGAATCAATGTCGGGAAGGAGCCGATAAGTAATTAGACTAACAGATTGATTAGGCAAATGTAAGTAGATATCAACTGGGAAACATAAGTAAAGATAGCTAAGCAAACAGGTTAAAGAGAAGTATTGATAAAGAGAAAGACTGGTTTAGATAGAATGAAGTCGGTAAATATGAACAGTAATGGAAAGTTACGATACAGATATATAGGTAAAAAAAGATGAACAGATAATTAAAGAGAGAAAAAGAGGTGCAGTTGTCTGTGTGTAGGTTGCGAAACAAGAGCCGTCAGACGGAGGCGTACACCGAGGAACGGACGCTCACGGCCCAGAACTCGGTGACCAGGGGACTGGACGACCGCCTCACCTCTACCCTGGAACTCCGCTCACACCTCCACCACGCCATCAACAACACCATCGACGAGCTTGCTCTCCAAGACACCATGAAGACTCGCCTGCAGGTGAGACAAACCGCTGATTATACGTGAGTCCTCTGATGTAGGGTTGCCATATCTGAACATTCAAAAAAGAGGACGCCCCGAAGACATCCCCCCCCTCCCCCGGCACACACAGGCTAATATACAACATACATGGTATAGAAATCTTTAAAAAAAATTACCTTTGCTTAAGGCTGAACATCTTCATTCCCTTAGCTGCAGTCTTCTTCCCCCACTGTGTGTGTGACTTGGTGTGCCTATGCATACTTTTCTGTAGATCGGATCTTTTTCAGTATTGGCTGATTGCTCTTTAGAAAGGTATAGTAGAAGTCACTGCAAGATGTTCCTCGGAAGTTGTACTGTACAGTCAGAATGCCTTTCATTGTTTAACACTCAATTTGTTCCTTTCCTTTGTCCATTGACTTTGCATCAGTGAAAAAACTTTCTACATTTGCATTGCGAGATGATATAGCAAAGAAGAATTGTGCAATTCTGAGTGACATTCAATGTTTGATTTTTCAAAGTATCTGGTCCACTTTTTGTGCTGGCAGATTACTAAATTCTTCATCACTTGTAATTTTCCACAAACTGCTTCAGGTTACTAACTTGATCAAAACACTTCATCAACTTCTACCCACTTATCAATCAAGTATTTGACAGCTAAGTTGACAACACCGTACAGGCGTACAAGTGACTTATCAGCTGACGAAAACTGAACGAGATCTCTACGGTTTCCACCTTCCCTCTCTCTCTCTCTCCCGTCATTACAGTTTCATGTTTTTTTTCCGTGGAGAAAATGATGGAAGATGAAATTCCGGACTTTTGAAGAATTTTAAAAATTCCTTCCGGATGAAGATTTCGAGACCTAAATGGAGGACATGTCCGGGAAAATACGGACGTATGGCAACCCTACTCTGATGCCCCCCCCCCCTTTTTTTATCACCTGAAGAATTGTCACCCCAGAGTTTGGCAGGGTGACAATTCTTCATGTGGGATATCCTGAGGTGACAATTCTTCAGGTGGCAACTCCTGGAGTGACAATTCTTCAGGTGGGGTCAGATTTCTGATTTGTTAAGTTAGGTCAGGTTGTTTTAAGGTTGTGTGACTCCTAGGTGACGGATGGAACCCTTCCCTAACTTTTTTTTTTTTTGAAAATGAAGAATTTTTCTTTTTTTTTAGATTTGGAAGCATTTTATTGGAGAGTGCGAGTCATGTTTTTTTTTAATCTTAGATTATTTTCACAATGAAGATGCATAACACAAAGGAATGTATTTATGTTATCTTAATTATACAAATTATATTCACTGTGGGCTGGGGTGACGATTCTTCAGGTGGAGCAGGCTTGGGTGGCAATTCTTCAGGTGGGATAGCCTGGGGTGACGATTGTTCAGGTGGACATTCTGGGGTGACGATTCTTCAGGTGATCCCCCTTTTTTGAACTAGTGGTATACTGATGATTGTATAATTCCCAAAGGGAACATAGAAATTTCTAACATGAAAATTTTATTAGTTTAAGTAATCACAAGTGACCAGCGGTACTGTCCTAGGCTGCAATATTTACTTATCTAGATGGTACTCTCAATTTCCTTGACCAGTGTCACTTTCACAAATGAAAGTGTTTACCGACTTAACCTCAAGGAATATATTTTCCAGTTTAGAACTATAATCTTCCATTATCTCAAAACACTGTCCCCTGTGCCATTACCACCTGATCTAAGCTCTATCATTGCGATAGATGTCACTGTTTGCGCTGGAGCTGCCGGAGAGGAACAACGAGGAGTGTATACACATCAGGAGGTTCCGACTAGACGTCGACCGCACCCGCGACCCCGTCATCTTCACCCTTAACAAGGTTAGTGACACCTGACCTTCCACACCATCCAGTTACAAGTACCACTAACGACTTACTCTGCTTATTGGTGATCGAGAGATTATTAAAACCAGGAAAATTATCCCACGAAGAATGTTTGTATCATGCAAGAAGTAAATCTCTCTCACTCCCACATCTCAACAGGAAACAGAGGTGCTTCGTACTGGTAGGTCCCTTTTGACAGAGACACTAAATGAAACGGAGGCACAGATCGCTCGTCTGCTGGAGGTGAAAAGGCTTCTAGAACACGACTGGTCAGACAAGCAGGAGGCCTTCCAGCTAGACCACTCTGCTGCCAAGCTCGTCAACCAGACAGCCAATGCACAATTTAAGGTATACCTCCGGGCCGTGACAGCTGTGATGCAGGTGATAGAGGCTGATAAAAGGTGCTGGTGGCAAAAATAAGTAATGGGTACTGATGTACTTGTTAGGTAAGATTAGGTAAGGTTAGGTAAGTGTTAGGCAAGATGTTTAAGGCTTAGGTAAATTGTTGGGATTGAGATAATTGTTAGGTAAGGCATTGGGTCATCCAGGGGCAAAGGTGTTGTAAACACATTCAGATAATGAAACTCGGGTAACCCAACATCTAATCCCTCAGCCAGTGTCGGCGGCCCTGCACGAGGGAGTGTCTGCCCCTGACACCTGGAGCCGCCGTAGCTGGGAACACCTGGATGTGTGCAAAAGGGAAATGAACTCAGGTACCCAGCTGAGGGGCGCTGCCGACCAGGTTAGTAATATACACACAAATAAACTCACATAATAAAGAAACACAAGTGTTAAATTAAACATAAACGTACCTATTAAAATGCACAAACTAATCATAGCACATGAACAGCCATATAAACCTATACTGTATAGTGTATACAGTACAGTACATGCAGATTTAATAACATTAGTAACCATGTCAGGTTATACATTAATTATAGGTTAAGTTACCTGTGGTATAAAGAACTTATATCCTACCAAGTTTATACCACTAAAAATATGCTGATATTTGTAATTTTTAAACTATTTGATTAATTTATTACACCCTAGGGGGCGACAAGCAAAGTCACAAAACCCATGCGGTCATACACTAATAAAGTGGTACTCGTGTCTCGCAGGATCATGTTTAAATGTATGTCTATCGCAAGCCAATAAAGATTTTTTTTTATTTAGGAATATATGAGCATGCCAATAATCACGCATGTTATTTTTAGATCAAGATTTTTTTTTTTAGTTTTACGTATAAGAAACATTTGCAAAACATGCCATGTATGAATGATGGAGAAAAGTGTTGATTGAGTGCTAGGATGTGGCTTCCCCTCCTCCAGGCCCTGCATGCGGTGGCAAGGGATGCTGAGGATGCTGCTGAGGCTACCGATGTGGCCTTCAACACCCGCATACGTGAGCTGGAGGACGCCAAGGCCAAGCTCACCGATAAGGATGCCATGGTAAGACTCACCTCTTTGCTTGTCTGGTAATTACTGGAAAGGAGGCCGTGTCTCAGTCTCATTGGCGTTTCAGGTATCACAAAGGAAACTACGTAAAAATTATATAATACTACAACTCATATTTACATAATATGTAAGTGTAATAGGGTACAGTACAGTCAAATTAACTCCAGTATCTAGCAAATGTATTCTAACAAGATCTTGTGCCTTACTTACTATTGAGTTCATTAAGCTTTCACGGTTGTCTGTGTCCAACACCAGTTACGGAAAGAAATCGCAGAGGAGGAGGGGAGTCTGGCGTCACTGCGTCAAGCACTGCAGGACAAGGAGTCCCCGCTACAGGTGGCACAGAGCCGCCACTGGACCCGCTCCTTCAGGCCCGGTGCTGACCGCTGTCTCGACCACCCCCACTACAGGTACGAAAGGGGGGGAGGGGACATTCTTTAACCATTCCAGGTCATAGGAAGGTCGATAATTTGATCTAATTACCTTCGTTAAGGTTCCTGCGTCCACGTGAGCAGTGATATGTTTTTCTTTAACATATGTAATAGAAGAAATTTTAAAATACCAATCACTCATCGCAACCTAACTTGACCTAACCAAATGTTATGTAACTTTAACCTAATCAAATTATCTAACCCAAGGAATGGTAGTCGTAGTGGTCAGGTTATTCGACAGTGGAAAAAAAAGAAGAGCAATGAAAACAGTGGTTTTAGGGTTAGATAAAAGTGCCAATACTACCTTTTGCCTATGTCCCCAGACTCAAGGACGAGCTGGAGGAACTACCTCAAAGCATCGAGGCGCTCAGGGATCATCTAAGGGCAAGTGAGGACACACTGGAGGAACTTCACCGCCTTCACGAGGACTTCTCCAGGGACATCCTTAACAGGGAACACACCATCAGTCTGGAGCGTCGCTGTGTTACAGTCAGGAGCCTCAGGCAGACTCAAGCAAAGCTGCTGGGCCTGTGATGTGTTTTGAACTTTTGGGTGCTGCATGATGTGCTTGATTGTAAGGGAGTCAGCAGAGTACATTCCGGATCAAACTGTGTGTATATGTGGTGAACTTATTAGTACTATAAATGAGTTATACGGTAACTTATACCACACATCGCTGAACACTTAAAACTATAGTATGAAGAACAAGGTAAGATAAGCCAGCAAAACAAAAACACGCTTTGCGTCGCACTGGGATGTTTTGTTGGCGCATCTGCCCAACACAACGATAACAACAAAGCGTCTAGACGAGGTTCACCATGGATCCCGTTACTACAGTTGAGGCCTTGCAGGATTGTGCTATAGTTCATGAATTGATGAAGCAAGTGAGGCGTCTGCACAAGCTAAAGAAAAGACAAATGGATGCTTCCTGAAGTTTCTTTAAAAGTGGCGGCTGTTGGCCGGTCAAAGAATATTCTGAATAATGATTTAATAATACTAAAGAAGTTTTAAAGTGAAGAATAAATAGAAACATGTCACCGTTTATGTGTTATATTTTAAATTATCATTGTTCCATGATTTATTTAAAATTTTACTTGAAATTATATGAAGCTCATTTGAGCACTAATTCGGCCAGCAAAGATCCCCGACATACCGTTGTCCATTTCTAGTAACAGCTGACATCCTGCTGCTTGTTGGGCGTTTTGGCCAACGGCCAGCAAAACGGGCAACATGTCTGGAGGAAAGTGTAGGGGTATCGAGACATTAATGTTGTCTAGCACTCAGGATGGAAGGAAACTCTAATGTGGTTTTCTTGTATAATATATATGTTATATGATAGACAGTCTGGTGCTGGAGGTGCAGAATGAGAGTTGGTTGGTGAGGAAGCTCAGAGAAGGACAGCTGGTGGGTCGCCATGCTCGCTGGCGGGAGCGAGGGCCGCCAGGCAGGCGAGGAGGAGCGAAGGCAGCCAGGCAGCGGTGGGGGAGGAGGTGTTGCTTGTTCAAGAAGAATGGTCAGAATGAATCTCAATGGAGAGACAGAGCTTATATACCCAGCAGCCGCTATGAGTCATGTTGGGAAAACCCGTGAAGTCGCCGGTGAATAGTTTCGTTGCTAGGCAACGGCACGTTGGAATGTGATAGCAGGTGGTGGGCTGCTACGCAGTTTGTAGGGGAGACGTCCACTACAATACTCCCCCTTCCCTCCAGGCGGTGTAGGAGACTTGTTGATTGTAGAGTTGCTTAGCACATGTGAGGCAGACCGGGCAGTCCATGCCTCATGTGAGACAACGGCGATGGCATGATGAGCCGATCGCTGAAATACAACTGTCTAGATACACACTATCTGTGGGAGAAGGGAGAAAAAGGGTGTGTGGAGGCGATGAATGTTGTGCTTCCCTCACGACAGGTACAGGGTCGTCAGATGCGCCTGCTGGGGTGTGTGTGGGCCTGGGTCAGGAGCAGGGGCTGCGTCAGCAGAAGCGGATTAGGGCTCGTGACAGCAGCTGGGTCCACGACAGCAGCAGGGTGCAGGACATTAGCAGGGAGTACCTGAGGGAGAAAAGAGGGTGTGTGTGGGCCTGGATTCAGGAACAGAGGCCACGTCAGGGGTTATTGCTGGGCCGGGGTCGGCGTCTGAGGCAGGACGGGTGTGCTGGGGTCGTCAGAATGTGGTGCGTGGGGCAGGAAGAGGAGCCGGTGTCTGCTTGAAGACTGGGAGCGTGATCAGTGTCTCCTCCATCCTGTGTGAGTGCTAATCTCCGGGAGTCACCATTGTAGGAGTATCGAGATATTAATGTTGTCTAGCACTCAGGATGGAAGGAAACTCTAATGTGGTTTTCTTGTATAATATATAAGTTATATGATAGACAGTCTGGTGCTGGAGGTGCAGAATGAGAGTTGGTTGGTGAGGAAGCTCAGAGAAGGACAGCTGGTGGGTCGCCATGCTCGCTGGCGGGAGCGAGGGCCGCCAGGCAGGCGAGGAGGAGCGAAGGCAGCCAGGCAGCGGTGGGAGAGGAGGTGTTGCTTGTTCAAGAAGAATGGTCAGAATGAATCTCAATGGAGAGACAGAGCTTATATACCCAGCAGCCGCTATGAGTCATGTTGGGAAAACCCGAGAAGTCGCCGGTGAATAGTTTCGTTGCTAGGCAACGGCACGTTGGAATGTGATAGCAGGTGGTGGGCTGCTATGCAGTTTGTAGGGGAGACGTCCACTACAAAAGTGTCAAGTGTGCCGCCACCTTAAGAAACACTGTGAAGGAACGGCTGGAACGGAAACTTTGCTGTGTGTCAGAGGAATTATTGCTCTATCGTAACTGTAATGTGTTGAATAGCAGAACTATAGAAGTAACGGGTACCTAGTGACAGCACTAGGATCCCGCTTCCGCTATCAAGGAATAAACAATTGAAATTGAATTGAGAATTGAAATAATGTAAGAAATTTAGTTATGGAGTTATGTATATGTTGCAATTAATTTAGGTTATATTTAGTTAAAGTAATATTTAATAGTCACCTGAACTATGAATAATTATTCCTGATTTAAATGTTTTGGCGAGTTTACATTCCTGTGTCTGCGCGTGCATCTTACCATTTTGTTTTTGTTTACAGGGATTAGCCCACCCAGACCCAGGCACAGGTAACCTATCCACATCGGGGCCTGGGGACAAACAAATTTCAATACAGAAATGGATTTTTTTTACCGTTGAATGTCAAATTACCTGCCATCGCCAGTTCCTTAACGATCGACCAGAGAAACAACCCTCACCACCTTCAGTAAAAACCGGCGATCTTACCTAAATTTACCTTACCTAACCTTACCTAATGTAATGTAGTGGACGTCTCCCCTACAACTGCCTACAACTGCGTAGTCACAGCCACCACCTGCTACCGCCTTCCCTAGCAACCAACCAGATGTTACCATATCTTAGCAACGGAACTAGTCACCGGCGACTTTCTGGGTTTTCCCAACATGATTCATAGAGGACTGGCGGCTGCTGCTGGGTATATATGCTCTGTCTCTCCATTGAGATTTATTTCTGACCATTCTTCTTGAACAAGCAACACCTCCTCCTCCACCGCTGCCTGGCTGCCTTCGCTTCTCCTCGCCTGCCTGGCGGTCCTCGTTCCCGCCAGTGAGCATGGCTACCCACCAGCTGTCCTTCTCTGAGCTTCCTCACCAACCAACTCTCATTCTGCCCATCTCCCTGAACAAGCAACACCTCCAGCACCAGACTGTCTATCATATAACTTAAATATTATACAAGAAAACCACATTAGAGTTTCCTTCCATCCTGAGTGCTAGACAACATTAATATCTCGATACCCCTACAATGGTGACTCCCGGAGATTAGCACTCACACAGGATGGAGGAGACACTGATCACGCTCCCAGTCTTCAAGCAGACACCGGCTCCTCTTCCTGCCCCAAGCACCACATCCTACGACCCCAGCACACCCGTCCTGCCTCAGACGCTGACCCAGGCCCACACACCCCAGCAGGCGCATCTGACGACTCAGTACCTGCCGTGAGGGAAGCACACAACATGTATCGCCTCCACACCCCCTCTTTTCTCCCTCAGGTGCTCCCTGCTAATGTCCTGCACCCTGCTGCTGTCGTGGACCCAGCTGCTGTCACGAGCCCTAATCCGCTTCTGCTGACGCAGCCCCTGCTCCTGACCCAGGCCCACACACACCCCAGCAGGCGCATCTGACGACCCTGTACCTGTCGTGAGGGAAGCACAACATTCATCGCCTCCACACACCCTTTTTCTCCCTTCTCCCACAGATAGTGTGTATCTAGACAGTTGTATTTCAGCGATCGGCTCATCACGCCATCGCCGTTGTCTCACATGAGGCATGCACCGCCCGGTCTGCCTCACATGTGCTAAGCAACTCTACAGACAACAAGTCTCCTACACCGCCTGGAGGGAAGGGGGAGTATTGTAGTGGACGTCTCCCCTACAACTGCCTACAACTGCGTAGTCACAGCCACCACCTGCTACCGCCTTCCCTAGCAACCAACCAGATGTTACCGTATCTTAGCAACGGAACTAGTCACCAGCGACTTTCTGGGTTTTCCCAACATGATTCATAGAGGACTGGCGGCTGCTGCTGGGTATATAAGCTCTGTCTCTCCATTGAGATTTATTTCTGACCATTCTTCTTGAACAAGCAACACCTCCTCCTCCGCCACTGCATGGCTGCCTTCGCTTCTCCTCGCCTGCCTGGCGGTCCTCGCTCCCGCCAGAGAGCATGGCTACCCACCAGCTGTCCTTCTCTGAGCTTCCTCACCAACCAACTCTCATTCTGCCCATCTTCCTGAACAGGCAACACCTCCAGCACCAGACTGTCTATCATATAACTTATATATTATACAAGAAAACCACATTAGAGTTTCCTTCCATCCTGAGTGCTAGACAACATTAATATCTCGATACCCCTACAATGGTGACTCCCGGAGATTAGCACTCACACAGGATGGAGGAGACACTGATCACGCTCCCAGTCTTCAAGCAGACACTGGCTCCTCTTCCTGCCCCAAGCACCACATCCTACGACCCCGACACACCTGTCCTGCCTCAGACGCTGACCCAGGCCCACACACCCCAGCAGGCGCATCTGACGACTCAGTACCTGCCGTGAGGGAAGCACACAACATGCATCGCCTCCACACCCCCTCTTTTCTCCCTCAGGTACTCCCTGCTAATGTCCTGCACCCTGCTGCTGTCGTGGACCCAGCTGCTGTCACGAGCCCTAATCCGCTTCTGCTGACGCAGCCCCTGCTCCTGACCCAGGCCCACACACACCCCAGCAGGCGCATCTGACGACCCTGTACCTGTCGTGAGGGAAGCACAACATTCATCGCCTCCACACACCCTTTTTCTCCCTTCTCCCACAGATAGTGTGTATCTAGACAGTTGTATTTCAGCGATCGGCTCATCACGCCATCGCCGTTGTCTCACATGAGGCATGCACCGCCCGGTCTGCCTCACATGTGCTAAGCAACTCTACAGACAACAAGTCTCCTACACCGCCTGGAGGGAAGGGGGAGTATTGTAGTGGACGTCTCCCCTACAACTGCCTACAACTGCGTAGTCACAGCCACCACCTGCTACCGCCTTCCCTAGCAACCAACCAGATGTTACCGTATCTTAGCAACGGAACTAGTCACCGGCGACTTTCTGGGTTTTCCCAACATGATTCATAGAGGACTGGCGGCTGCTGCTGGGTATATAAGCTCTGTCTCTCCATTGAGATTTATTTCTGACCATTCTTCTTGAACAAGCAACACCTCCTCCTCCGCCGCTGCCTGGCTGCCTTCGCTTCTCCTCGCCTGCCTGGCGGTCCTCGCTCCCGCCAGCGAGCATGGCGACCCACCAGCTTTCCTTCTCTGAGCTTCCTCACCAACCAACTCTCATTCTGCCCATCTTCCTGAACAAGCAACCCCTCCAGCACCAGACTGTCTATCATATAACTTGTATATTATACAAGAAAACCACATTAGAGTTTCCTTCCATCCTGAGTGCTAGACAACATTAATATCTCGATACCCCAACAGTAACCTAGCCTAGCCTTACCTTTTTATGATACATTTGCAGAGATAATCAAAGGTTAAAGGGCATAATAGTGGTATCGCGAGTTACGTTTATATATCAACAGCTTTATAGAGATGTTGAAGAAATTATTGTAAACAAATAATTGATATCTCCACAAATGGTATTTAAAAAAATGGTCACTGAGAACTTAATTGCTGGTCATGTGCATTGCGGTTTTCTGTGTTGAGTGGAGGTGCTGACATTCTAACAATATTATGATTTGAAAATGTTGCTGTGCAACGACTGAAATTTATAATTATAAATGCGTGGAGGACGCCTATCAAGATAATTGCACTACAATAGTCTCTGGTTAGCTTAGGTAAGGTAACATAAGTTTAGGTTAGGTAACGTAAGGGAAGGTAAAGTTAGGAAAGGTTAGGTTAAGATGCAATTACTAATTTTACTGTGAAAAGGGACATAAAAAGTGAATGTATGAAATCAAAACCTATGAAAATAATATTTTCCTAAGAAAAATGGGATACCACTGTTATGCATTTTATCACCCCCCCCCCTCCCCCCTTTTATTAAGTTTGATGAACTTAGATTGAGTTAGGTATTATTTGACCATGATTTCAGTATTCAACTTTTTGTCTTGAACCATTAGATTAGAATGTAAAGTGTAAAAGCAGACAAAAGTGTCCAAATTCACCATCACCATAGCTCCTACATAGATCACAGTTGACACATACATATGAGTCATGTAGTACATATATCTGGACAGGATTTTCTTTTATTAGTGTTACATAAAAATGTTACGAAGAAATAAAGAGACAATGAACTAAAATGAAGTTGCACTTTATTGCATTCATAACCTTATAAAGGTATAAGTAGGTATTCAGAAAAATATTGTAAGAATTATTATTTCAATGTTTAATGAGGTAGTGTAGTTTTCGGTGTTCAGATGAGGGGATCCATGAACTCGAAAGCAAATTTTAACCTTTTTATAGGTTAGGTTATGTTTCAAGGGTTTGTTTGGTGTTCTTTTTAATATTTCCCCCTACATTTTCCATCTAATACTTCGAAGCCTGTCCACTTTGAGCAGCCAATATTGTTGGTAATTGGGGAGGTCTTATCGTATACTCGAAAAATGCGAAATTCCGCCGGAAAAGCCATTGTCGAAATAAAAATCGATACCATAGCGTCATCCAAATTTACCTTCTTTCTTCTATAAATCTAGAAATGTCTAAGGGGATCGCATGTGCACTCTACGGGGACTAATACTCTTGCTATATGATCGGCTTACGTCTCCTAATCAGATATGTATCAGTCGCAGGGATTGGTCAAGAGGAAACGCACCACCGTCACCTGTTGGCATTTTACGAACTAATGCCAGAGTTCGTACGAGCACCACGTCTAAGTTACGAACCGTTAGTGAATCTTTCTTTTGGTAATTCGTATGGACTTCAGATCTCACGTCAGTTATCAACTACATATCTCAGCATCGTTAGTGAATCTGGGCCCTTACCCTCATCTTTTGGTCAGGAAATGGAATTCTTAGCGAATGCCTATAATACTCTTCGGCTGTCTCAGAGGGAACATTGTCTGCCTTGTAAACCTGAGAACAGACTTTGTGGTAGTCTTCTGCATCTTTCTGGAAATCCTGAAGGCACAATGTAACTAACACACGCCTGGCGAAATACTCGACCAATTTCATGACTTCTACTTTGAAGAGATTTTTGAAAGCCTTTAATGTAAGGAAGAGATTTGTGTTTAATGAAGTAAATCCACAAAACTGAAGCTTTTAGCTAGGTCGGGTCTGTTATATAAGACCTAACAGGGATAGCTTAGGGCGGGCGGGTCGTGTTGCGTCTCTGTAACAAAGCGTGTTCGGCATCCGGGCCTTCGATGTAGAGCGGCAGAAATTGGACAGTGATTACATAAGTTCGTCAAGATCGTCTTAGTGAGGTGAAAGTGTAAATCGATGTCGGACTTTTCATGCTAGACACGATTGTATTTTTGAAAACTCAATTTCCACCGAGTTGGAGGTACAGCCAGGGTCACAGGCCTATAACCACACAATCACTGCCACATGACAAAGCTTTTATTTTATTTTATTTTTTAGGGTGTTGTGGTCACGGCTGTGATAAAGGCCAACCAGGGAGTGTAGTACTGTGCCTTCAGTTAAATCAGTTCATAGTTGTCATCAGTGAATGCAGAAGAGACTATAATAACTTAAAGTGAATACATATTGGCAATCGAGCTGGTAAGGACAACTGCCAGCCTATTCGTGTCATAGGTGCCACAGAGACTTTAAATTTTATTTTGTTTGTGTGCTTGCTCAAGGACTGAATCTGTGTTTATAATACACCACCCACAGGGAGATACAGTGTACACAGTGATAGTTCATAGTGTCATCAGTGACCGCTGAAGTTGTAAATAACTTAAAGTGAGCGCTCACTAGCAAGCAAGCTGGAAAGGCACCGTGCCAGCTGAAACCAAGTCGTGTCATAGGTGCCACAGAGACTTTAAATTTTATTTTATGTTGATTGTGTGCTTGCTCAAGGACTGAAACTGTGCCTACAATACACCATTCACAGGGAGATACAGGGTACGCAGTCGCAGACGACAACTCCATAGGCAACAGAGAGTAGCTAAGTACTTTTTTCTCTCTTTATTTTCTTTGAAATAGGTGTAGATCTATACACAGTCTACACCCCCCCCACAACAACAACAACCATGAGTTTGGTATGTGATTACTGCAGGGAGACGTCGGATATGGAGGATGCAGGCCTAACTAATGCAACGTCTAGGAAGTTACTAACTGCCGTAAAGCTTGATGGCTGTTGCTGGTATTGCCCTGGCTGCATAGTCAAGGTGAATGAAGCGATTGCAATCCATAAGGGAACGAGTTCTCTAGGGACGAAAATAGATGAAGCAGGAGCCCTGCTGGTTGACAAACTGGAGCAAGTTGAGAAAGAGATCCTTGCTAAGACTGAGGAAGTAGCTAATAGAATGGAGGTGGTTGCTAAGAGGAGCTATGCGGACGTATTAGGAGGGCCACGGGTGGGGGGGGCGGAGAGTAATGCAGAATCAGTACAGGTTCTACAGCAGATTGGGACTCTGAAAAAGTGTGTCGAAGAAATGAAAATTAACGGACCTACTGTTAGGGGAGAGGAGGAACACCAGGAACGGCTCCAGCGCAGGAACAATGTAATAGTTTTTGGAGTCCCAGAGAGCCAGGCAGAGGGAACTGTGAGTAAGGAAACACACGACAAGGTGCTGTTTCAAAATATTTGCACAGAGGTTCTGAAGATTCCAGCAACCCCTCAGGATGTGAGGAGACTGGGACAAAAGCAGGGGGCTAAGCCTCGCCCCCTCAGGATCACATTAGGGAGTGAGGAGGAAAAATGGCAAGTTATCCGGCAGGCAAAAAACTTAGCAAGGAGCGAGGCATTTCGAGATGTATTTATTCACCCAGACCGCACGGTAATGCAGAGGGAACAGCACAAGAAGCTCCTGCTGGACTTGAAGCAGAGGAGGGAGGAGTCGAGAAGGAACGGGGACAGGTGCACATGGGTTATACTCAGGGGGAGGGTAGTGGAAACAAGTGTGCCGACACAGGGCCAGGGGGCAGCAGTGCACCCTCCACCCACTCAACCCCCCACCCGGGAGGCGGCACCAGCTCAGCCTACCGGACAGGAGGGAACGAGCGCCGTGTAAACAATGAAATTTTTAACCACACCCTGCAAAATACAGTGTACTTAGCAAATGCTGCAGCTTCTGAGAATGTGGGTGGAGCGGGTTTATTACTAAGAGCAGAGACGTTACCGAGAACAAATTCTGGCTTGAATGTCATGTACACTAATACCGACACGTTCCTGGATAAGAGGGAGGAGTTTGAAACACTACTAAGAGTACACCAACCAGATATTGTAGGAGTTGTAGAACTGTTGTACAAGAACAGGAGAATCGACCCAGAGGAATGCGAGTTCAGTATTGCTGGATATGACTCATTTACGAACCTAACTCAAGAATCCTGCAGGAGGGGTGTGGTTATCTACGCTAGGCAAGACCTTAGAGCCAGCCAGGCGAGGGTACAGGGAGAGGATGTCTTTGAAGAGTCCAAGTGGTGTAAAATTAAATTAAAGGGAGGGGACTTACTTATCGTCGGGTGTATCTACAGATCCCCGAACTGTGGCCCACTAAATCAAAGGAACTTAAGAACCTTAATAAACAATGCGGCGATGCTCAACCCCAGCCACCTCCTTATCATGGGGGACTTTAACTATGGCGACATCGACTGGAGAAACGAGTCAACCCCGAATGACTTGAATAATCCTGCTACTCTTTTTGTAGAAACTCTGAGAGATAATTTTCTGTTCCAACATGTGAGAGACCCGACACATTACAGAGGGGAACAAACACCCAAGCCACTTGACCTCATCATAACAAACGAGGAGGGTATGGTGGCCAAACTGGAACACCTTGCCCCAGTTGGCACCAGTCACCATACAGTGTTGTCATTCAGATTTAACTGTTACCTAGTTCAAGATAAGGCCAGGCCAAGGTGCAAATATTACAAGGGAAATTACAATGGGATGAGGGAAGAGATGAGGGGTATCAACTGGCCTGACTTATTAAGGTACAAGAACGCAGACACTACGCTGAATATCATAACTAGTAAAATGACCCATTTGATCGATAAATATATACCCAAGACCAAACCCAGTGCTTCTAGGAATACGAGGGGATCCCTACACATGAACCATGCGGCGGTCGACAAAATTAAGAAGAAAACCCAGAAATTCAAGACGTGGGTTGGGTCAAACGATGAGCAAGACAGGAGGATGTATGCAAGAGCCAGAAACCAAGCAAAGATAGAGTGTAGGAGGGCTGAAAAGGAGTTCCAAAGGCTGGTTGCACGCGAGGTCAAGTCAAACCCAAAGGCGTTTTACCGCTATGCAAAGTCGAAATTGAAAACGCGAGTAGGAGTATCAGACCTGAGGCTTGAAGATGGTAGTTACGCAGATTCTGACCAGGATAAAGCTGAGGCATTGAACAGCTTCTTTTCCTCAGTGTTCACAAGAGAGGATGCAACTAACCTTCCTGCGTTTGAGGACAGACGGTTCGACACAGCACTGACCCACATTGTGTTCACAGAAGAGGGTATTAGAAATAAACTGTCCAGGCTAAAGGTCCATAAGAGTCCTGGACCTGACATGGTGCATCCTAGAGTGCTAAGGGAGCTGTGCAACGAGCTTGCAGAGCCCCTGAAGATTCTGTTTTGTAAATGCCTGGATGAACAAATGGTCCCCAGTGAATGGAAAGTGGCTTATGTGAGTCCTATCTTCAAGAAGGGCGATAGGCACTCCACGAACAACTATAGACCGGTGAGCCTGACCAGCATAATATGTAAAGTACTTGAGAGTATTATCAGAGATGCAGCGATGGAACATCTACTACGAAACAACCTTGTAAAAGATTGCCAACACGGTTTTATGCCGGGGCGCTCTTGCTTGACACAATTGCTCAAGGTATTGGATATTTGGACCCATATTCTAGAACGGGGTGGTAATATCGACAATATTTACCTAGATTTTGCCAAGGCTTTCGACAGTGTACCCCACGAAAGGCTGAAAATCAAACTGGAAGGGTACGGAATTCGGGGAAATGTCCTAGCGTGGATAGAAGACTTTCTACATGACCGCAAGCAATGTGTGGTGATTAATGGCACGAAATCGTCATCTGTACCTGTAACAAGTGGGGTACCGCAGGGTAGTGTATTGGGCCCGCTGTTGTTTGTTTGTTTCATAAATGATATGCCTGACGTTGTACACTCCTCCATACAAATGTTTGCCGATGACGCCAAGTTATTTCGGGAAATTAAGAACCAAGCGGACTGTGAAGAGCTGCAGAAGGACCTCTGTGGGCTCCAGGAATGGTCGAAGGAATGGCTGCTGAGATTCAATGTCACGAAGTGTAAGAGGATGCACCTGGGGCGTACCAACGGTAAGGAGGCGTACCATATGTCCCAACGGGATGAAGAAAATGTACTAGTTGAGACTGTGTGTGAGAAGGACCTAGGTGTGTATGTTGACAATGAGCTGAAGTTCTCGGGCCATTGTGAGAAGAAGGTAAATCAGGCAAATAAATTATTGGGTCTTATAAGAAGGTCGTTCAGATATCTAGACGGTCCGTCCCTCGTGACGATCTTCAGGAGTGAAGTGCTTCCCCATCTGGAGTACTGTCACCCCATCTGGTCCCCGAGATATGCTAGGGACTGTCAGTTGGTTGAAAATGTTCAAAGGAGGGCCACCAAGCTGGTGCCTGCACTTCGGCATCTCAGCTACCCTGCGAGATTGGAGCGCCTGAACTTGCCTAGCTTATACTACAGACGGGCAAGGGGGGACCTAGTTGAGGTTTATAAGCATCTCAGGGGGCACTACTCAGTTGAGTGTCCTTACTTGGAGCTGGCGGACGCTCGCCCCACAAGGGGTCACAGCTCAAGATTGAAGAAGCCGCAAGTCCGGAAAACCGTGAGGGCAAACTTTTTCGGAGTGAGGGTTGTAAACTCTTGGAACAATCTACCAGAAAGTGTTGTGACGGCACCGAGTGTGAGCTCTTTCAAGAGAAGACTTGACCAACACTGGAGCGGTTCAGGTACATTCAGGAGCCGGTGCATGCCCAGTATTTGCCAACAGTGCGTGACAGAGACGTGACCGATCGCCCGGGCGGCTAGCGAGCCGACCTTTTGGTGAAGAATATAAAGGAAAAGAGTCGTGACCGATCGCCCAAGCGGCTAACAAGCCGATCAGTGGCGAAGAGGATAAAAGTAAAAGTATGACGTCAACTTTATCTTATCAGCGCCCAATATCCTTCAAAACCGTATCAATAACAAAGATAACAAGCAAATAGGGAACTATACAGTAAATTATTTAGAACAACTTTGACTGGATGTTATTTTTCGATACAATTAATACCTTAGCAGTTATTTTGCTTTTAAGTTTTTCGAATATGGTGACTTTCAAGATGGAGGCTATTTTTCAAGATAGCTGCTATTTTTCAATATGCCAGCTATTTTTCGAGGTGGCAAATTACAAAATTGTAGCTAATTTTCAAGATGGCGGCTATTTTTCAAGATGGCAGCCATTTTTTAAGATGGCGGCCATTTTTCAAGATGCTAGCCATTTTTCAAGATGGCGGCCATTTTTCAAGATGGCGGCCATTTATCACTATGGCGGCTATTTTTCAAGATGACTGCCCCTTAACACAACAGTTTAGAACATAATCAATTTACATAAAATTTCTGTCTTCTGTCAATCAGAAACGATTAAATTCAATAATAGGCTTACTCAGCAATATTATAATTTGAGTATTAAGGAGAAGCTATTATGAAGCCCTATCGAAAACCTTTATAAAATTCATATACAATATGTTACATTAAATGCCCCTGCTTTTTCCATATATCCAAGATCTATATCGATAAGTCCATATGCAATAAAACCCTTCCTTACCTGCTAAATCCGGCAACAAAGAACACATATACAAGGAAAATTTTATATTTATTCGGGATTAAGCACAAGTATTTGTAGATAACCACAATTACAAGAGTTACCCCAGAAATCTACACCCATAGACATTTTCTATGTTTAGCCCAACACGAAGATTACGACATGAGGGTTTAAGCGAGCATTACTCCACGTTTGGTGTTGTTGTGATGAGACCTGCTGGTGACTATCTCCGTATAAGTTATTGTTACTCCTGATATTTGTATTCGGTTGCATCCGGAAATATTATTCTGTATATAAGGTAATTGTTAGTTAATGTTTTTATATATTTAAATTGTCAACCATTCTGGGAAATTGAATTTGGATAAAGATTATTGTTTTTTCCCGTCATGGCGGCTAGGGAACTGTGTAACATGTAGTTATTTATTTTATTAAATAGTCTTATATATTAACAATGGTTCAGCAGTTATGTGGACAATACACGTGCTCAAACAAAAATATACAAAATAGATAAATAAGTTTTCTGGGTAAAATTGCAGGGTAAAGGTGTAGATAATGGCTACCACCAGAAGTTGTTTGTTGATTGTCTTTATTTTTGCTGTACTTATTGTTTTGATGATTTTAGGTATATATTCAAAGAAACGACAACTTTCTATTATGATTTTAAGTATTTTGGGGGGAATTTTTTTTATTTACTCTCCTGCTTCACAATTCTCCCGGTGCCATTTTTTGTTGTTTACCTTGCTGAATCCCTAGAAGTGTAAGTAACAAGAGTGCAGAGGTTTTATTGCAACTATATCTTGCACTAGTCAGGCCGCACCTCGATTATGCGGTTCAGTTCTGGTGCCCTTATTATAGAATGGTTATCAATTCACTGGAGTCGGTGCAGCGAAGAATGACGAAAATTATTCCGGGACTTAGAAACCTTCCACATCGAGATAGGTTAAAGAAACTAAACTTGCATTCCCTAGAAAGACGAAGAGTGTGGGGAGATATGATAGAAGTATTTTTTGTGGGTGAAAGGAACCAATAAATGTGATAAAGATAAAGTTCTTATAATATCCAAGCAGGATAGGACTCGTAGCAACGGATTTAAGTTGGATAAGTTTAGGTTTAGGAAGGAGATAGGAAGTAACTGGTTCACAAATAGGGTGGTAGACGAGTGGAACAAGCTTAGCAACTTTGTAGTAAGTGCTGGAACGCGGTCCGACTAAGTACCCAAATGTACCCAAATAAAGCCGCAATGAAGTCAAATAATGGTCCTACATGAATAAATCGGACTGCTAATCACTTCTCGACTAGTATTTGGTGTCAGAAAGTCACAAAAAATTGGAGAACTTACTTTAATCTGAGTTAATAGATCGCGTGCATGCACGCGATCTATTAACTCAGATTAAAGTAAGTTTTCCAATTTTATGTGACTTTCTTAAAACTTAAAACAACCATATTAATTTTACTACAGCTACAACCAAGGTCTTATTTTCTTCAGTTTTATATGTAGAACCAGTCAGTCACTGGTTTTGTAATCAACGAAAACAATGCTGTGTCATTTCCTCGTGTGTTTTAATATTCTACATAGTATTATTGAATTGTATTGCTCATTTTGCACACATATTAATTCAATAAAAAAGACATTCAGTAATAAACAATAATGAATCTTTTGTACATAAGAGAAATTACGCTGTTTACACGATTATGCACGTCGTCTGCACGTTGGCGGGCCGTTCAAACCCGTCGAAATTCAAGTTTCCGCCGTCAAATTTTATTTATTTTTTTTTGTGTGTGTGTTCCAATAAAATACGTTGAATTAAAAACTCGCGAAATTTGAGAAGCTACTATAAGACATTTAACCCTTCAATATGTCTTGAAAGAGACCATGGTGCAGAGAAAGTTGTGCTAGTGCTTCCAAGCATAAGCACAAGTCACTATCTATCCAGGAAAAGGGTGAATTTCCATGGTCCGGCACCGGTCAGGTCCCGAGGTTGGCGGACTAGAGAGGTACAACCTGTCTTATCAAATTGCAACGGAAATGTAAAATAAGAAAATGGTAATAGAAAAAGTAGTTCTATCGATTGTGTGTACAGTAGTGGATTTACGGAATTCTGTGGTTGTTGTAAACTACAATATTACGGTTTTCTGTTCCATATATAACAAGTAGGGCATTTTTATAGTAGTTCACACAACATTTCTACCCCAAAACTATTATCATATTCGAAAAAGACGTCTAGTAAGATAATTCTCTTCTATTACATTACCTTCGGAAACGTATAATAACGGAGATAGCGCATGCCAAACCTTTATTTATTTAATTCCATTAATCTTTCCTTCATAAATCGTCATGCACGTGCATTCCCGTACACGTCACACAGCCAATCAAAAGCATTTTTTTTTTTTTTTGCCACCAATTAAAATGAATTGTGGTTTCTGCTTTTAGAATTCACAGTATTTTTTGCCCAATTACATTCAATTGTGTTTTTGGGTCGTGCTTCGAAATTCAAATTTATTTCCGACCAGCCTACTCGAATTTTGGATCCTAATTCGGAATACTGTACGAAATAACAGTGATTCCCTCATGGTGAGGGTCTGATTACATAAAAACACAGTGAGAGTTAGGTTAGGTCAGGTTACGTTAGGCCTTCCCCAAAAAAGGTTAGGTTTACAGTATTTGTTTTATAGTGTTTTTTTTTATGTGTTTTGTATTCACTTGGCCATGATTTTTGTCAGAAAATGCTTGTTTCTCTTCCCCACCCAAAACCCCGATTCCCAACAGGATTCCCTATCTTGTTGGGGGTAGAAGAGGGAGATAACTAAAAAACAGGCAATATCTGACGGAAATCAAGGTCAGAACCAATCAAAGCACACAAAAGTACACTAGAAAAACATAGTTTTGACTTTTAAACAGAGTTGTGTGAACTACTATAAATTTCCCACAAGTAGTACATTACACTTAAGAATAATTTTGGTTGGGCAGTCTTTTTCCTACTGTTTTAACCTCATTTTCCCCATGTGTTGTAACTTATAAGTTGGTGTAAGCGAGTGATTATATTGGTACAGTAATTCTTAACATGTACAATAAAATACAGTATGGGTATGCTTTAAAATACAAGAGAATACAATGTACAAGTTGACAACCCGTTATCCGAAATTCCGAAAACTGAAAAGCTCTAAAAACCGAAAGTTTTTTTGTGGGGCTGCTGCTTTTTTTTTTTTTTTTTTTTTAAACAGGGATTATTAGCCCAGCCAGGCACAGATCACTAACCCACATCGGGGCCTGGGGGGCGAAAATGTAATAGTAATAATAATTATAATAATAATAATTATTCATAGTAAATAAAAATTTTAATAAAAATACACCAAAATAAGATAATAATGATTACAATAATAATAATAATAAAATATAATAATGAAATTGATATTAATAATAATAATACTGTAATAATACAAATAATAGTACGGTAAAGAAATACAAGAATGAAAAAAAGATCAAAAGTGAGAAACACGACCTAGACCTATGAATTATTATTACCCTGTATTATTATTTTTATTATATTTTCGACCCCCCAGGCCCCAATGTGGGTCAGTGATCTATGCACGATTGGGCTAATACACATTATTAAAAAAAAAAAAAAAAAAAAACATTCTGAAAACCGAAAAATTCCGAAAACTGAAATGCCTCTGGCCCCAAGGATTTCGGATAAAGGGATTGTCAACCTGTAGTATATGGTAGTATATATAATAGAAGGTTAACGTGTAGATTAATGCTACAGGTTGTACCTCTCCAGTCAGGCATTCTGTGGTCCGGAAACTCCTGTGGTCCGGAACAATTTTAGTTTGCCCATGGAGAAAATTAATTTGAGTCTGGTACTTTCGATGTTTGGCTAAATTTTGCCTTATTTACCCTACTTTTTTTGCGAACTAGTACCTGTAATATAGCAACATCCTAATAAACCAATGAAAATAACACAGATAAAGTTAAATAAAAACTAAAAACAACACAGAAAAAGTTCTTATGTTCTACAGCTTCAGCTAGAGTTGAACCTGATGACTTGGCAACTTTGTCATCCGAGTAAAAACACACACAACAACATTGGCTGTCCTTATGTTTTCAACTTTACCACCACTGGTGGGTAGAATTTTTTTTTTAAATTCAGAAACATGAATTAAAATTTACTGTATATGAACAGTAAATAAGTGTTGCTTTCATATTCTTATGTATAGTAATGATGATATGTTTTCACATGTGCGCACTTACATACGTGATCTCACTTTTTTCTTTACCATTAATGGTTAGCTACTTATATTGTTCCATTTATTAACATTAAATAATATTACTTAAAACAACCATATTAATTTTTTTCATTAATTTTACTGCAGCTACAACCAGGGTCATTTTCTGCAGTTTTATATGTAGAATCAGTCAGTCACTGGTTTTGTACTCAACAAAAACAATGCCGTCTCGTTTCCTCGTGTGTTTTAATATTCTACGTACGTATTATTAATGAATTGTATTGTTCATTTTGCACACAAAAATTAATTCAATCAAAAAGACATTCAGTAATAAACAATAATGAATCTTTTGTATATAAAAGAAATGACGCTGTTTACACGATTTGTGCACGTCTGAACGTTGGCGGGCTGCTCAAACCCGTCGAAATTCGAGTTTCCGCCGTCGAAATTTTAAATTGCATAGTTTTTATAGTCCAAATAAAAAACGTCGAATTAAAAACTCGCAAAATTTGAGAACCTACTGTACAACATTTAACCCTTCAATATGTCTTTAAAGAGACCACAAAGCATTGAAAGTGGTGCTAGTGCTTCCAAGTATAAGCACAAGTCACTATCTATTCAGGAAAAGGGTGAATTTCCATGGTCCGGAAATTTCCATGGTCCGGCACTGGTCAGGTTCCGAGGTTGCCGGACTAGAGAGGTACAACCTGTACCAGCGATTCTAGCAAGAACACTGCTTTTCCACCATAATTTTTGTTGTCAATTGCTAGTGACAATGTTCTCTTTTGGGGAAGTGTTTCTCTTTTATAAGGATAAGTTAAATACTGACAATATTATATAACCACTTGGGGGGGGGGGGTTGAGAGGGGCAAAGCCCCTCCGCTAGGTAGTTAGATCAGGCTACGTCAGGTTAGGTTAAATACTGACTACATTGCATATCCACTCACGGGGGGCGGGGGGTTTAAGTTAGGTTAGTGTTTCTTTTGTGTACATTAAAAGCAGCAAAAACAAATCTTTTCCTGCATAAATTTTGCTGTTTTATTTACTGTTTTAGTTTTACCCCAGAAAAAATATCTCCAAAAAAAAAAAGCAGCAAAATTCATGCAGGAATAAAATGTTTTTGCTGGCGATATCGCTCGCAGCACGTAAGTAAATGTTTACCTAATAGAACTCTGAGAATAACATAGGAAGTGGCTACCTAGTCAGGAATCCCCGGCTCGGAAGATAGGTACTGTTAGGTCGGCGTCTTTGGTTGGTTAGGTCAGGTTCTATTAGGTTCTAGTAAATGTTGCGGTCAATTTATAGTAGTGCACTGTTCTTTCTTTGGGTTTTAGAATTATGTGTAAAAAACCATAGAAAATCACCAAAAACTAACCTAACCTAACCTAATTGGAAGGGGGTCAAAGGGGGCAAAGTCCCCCTGATTAGGTTAGGTTAGATAGAACGGTGCACTAATATAAAATATCTTCGTGGTGTAGATTAATATAACCTTTTCATTTTCTATTTTTAATTTCTTTTTATTCTTATTTTTTGCCCCATAGGCCCCGATGTGAGTCAATATGACCTGTGCCCGGGTGGGCTATTCCCCGTAAAAAAAAAATAAAAAAAATAGTATCATGCATTGCTTCCACAAACAGGCTATGTTGCACTCATAGCTGTGACAGGGATTGGATAATAAAAAAAAATCAGTGATTCAAAGGAATTCTTATGGAAAACCTAAGGGTAGAAACTTTTTTTACCTAATTTTTATCATCTCCCATATATTTCCTCTCTCCGGGTGAATGACCAATGCCTGGGATCAATCCCAAGAATAATCTAAATTGATTTTGCACCTATGATATATGGGGGTGGCAGGAGTGTGTACCGGTACTTACTACTAGATGATCACCCAACCAAACCAACTACTGTAGTATGCATTTTTCAAACATATCCAGGAAGATAATAAACACCCTTTAACAGACATATTGGAGCCCCCTACCATACCTAATGGGGGACTTGGGTCCATTTTCTCTGAGTGCCTGCTGCTTTCCAACCTGTGGTCCAATTAGTAATCAATTTATAATGAGATATCCCTGTTAGATAGAAAAATTAGTGTAGAACACTTCCGGGGATGAGAAATTTCCAGGTAACTAGACGACTCTATCAAACCTGGAAATATCCCTCATCCCTGGAATTTTTTCCGGCTACTGGGAAAATTTTCTCGCAATATCCGTATATTGCGTATTAATTCATCCTTGGAATTTGCTCCCAGACCCGGGAAAAAATTTGGAGAGTTTTTGGAATTTTCCAGAATTACACATTACTGAAATTTTCATCCTTAGAATTTTCGGAAAATGCGCCTGTTTTTTAACCTCAGAAATCGTTCACAGAGCTTTAATTGAAATAAACTTTTCCCCAAACAATTCTTAGCAAATTTCAGTTCTATGTTTTGGAGAGTCCCAGTTAAGAGGGATTCTGGCAAGGAAGATATTACTATATACACATGTACATTTAAGGTAATATTGATTCTATATATACTGTACAGTCGACCCTCGTTAAAACGAACTAATGGGGGGAGGGAGGAAGGGTGTCCGTTTTAGCCGATTGTCCGAATTATCCGATTTAGGGGTTAATATTGCATAAGCCTACGTATATGATATTGGAAATACAGTACCGCATATACACTGTACGCTGAACATGATACACAGTAACAAAAATACAGGAAATACTGTAAACATCATATAACTAGCTATATGAAACATTACAATATGTAAAAATAAAAAAGTTAATACCGTAAATTGTTAATTTCATTTACATTTGGTAGATGACAGATGAGCTTGAGTGGTGGAGGTGGGGGGTAGAGGTGATAACTTGTCATTTGGAGTCAGTAGAGCTATGATGCTCCACTGGTCCTTGTCCCCCACTCGTAGAAGGCTGAGGTGACTGAGGATGGCCTGAGTCAGCAGCAGGAGGGTCATCAATACTGTCAGCAGGCTCAACAACTGCAGCAGGGTTGGGACGAACTAGCTTGAAGAATGAGTCTAGTTTCAGTTGTTTACCTTGATGATGTTACCTCTGGATAATGAGTTCCCTAAAGGCTCTAATACCCGGTATGTTGATAGTAATGCTGAGCATCGGTTTCTGCTGACAATTCAATGTACGAAATGACATTATCAAGGGATTCTCGTATAACAGAGTTTGGGTTTCTTGGGCAATGGTTCGTCGTCTTCCTCATCTTCACTATCTCTGCTGTCACCAACGAGAACTTCATCTGCTATTTCTTCTTCTGTTAAGACTTGGTATCCAGGGTCACCCTCTGTGTCTTCTAGCCAGTTTCTGATGTCGTCTTTTGTGACATAATTTTTGCCTGCCCTCTGAAGGATACGATGAAAGTCCCTTGCCTCGAATCCTTCGAAATCATACTCTACCTCCACATTGTAAAGAAGTTTTTTCCAAGCATGAGTAATTTTATTACACATTCCATGGCGATTTCTAAATCGCCGTAACCACCCGTCACTAGCTTCAAAATTCTCGGTGCCCATATGACGTGCTAAATTAGCAGCAGCAGCTTGAATTTCTACACCACGGATGACATTACCACAGGATCGTTGCTGCATAAACCACTTCGTCACTGCTTCCTCAAGATTTGTATCTTTTGCCACTCTCATGCGCTTCCTTGCACCAACAGATGATGATTTAGAATTTGCATCAACAGTATATTTCAAAGAAAATGCAGTGAGTTTGTCCTTAGCCCTGCGTATATGCGAAACTATTTGCTTTTTAACACCATACTCGTCACAAACTCTAGACACCGAAGCACTGGCCTCTAACTTCCTTATAAGTTCCAGTTTCTGGTTCACAGAAAGGGTCACATGCTTCCTCTTCGGCGTATTACTCCCCCTTGAAGACATGATGTAAAATACAAGGCTGAAAGATGCCTAATCACTGAAATATCAACAAAAATTGCAGGGCAACACAACACTGATACTCGAATATGGCGCTAAGTCAACAATGACTGGCGGTCTGGCGCGCGCAAGCCATCTATCGGACAATTCCAGAAATTTGACACGGACAGTCCCTCGCTTAACTCAGATTTCGTCCGGTTTATCCGATATCCGGATTAAACAGGTCCGTTTTAACTAGGGTCGACTGTATAACATTCTGTGGCTTGAGGTTGCAGTGATGACTAGCAAAAAAAAATATTGCAGATTGGCAGCACAGTATGTAGCAGTCTTGGAGACATAGCCTAAGTAAGTTGATCAGGCTAAAAGTTTTTATAACATATCCAAAGAGGAGCTTGATATGTTTTAAGACTTTTATACTCGAGAGGATGCTGATACTAATTGGACCGGCTATTTACATTTGAGGAAAATGTGTAAAAATTCCTGTGCACTAACTTTGATCTCTTCCTTCTCAATAAACATAGAGATACTGTATTTAAATTTTGCTTATAATCTAGCTATATTTTAAAACTACCATTTTTCCAATAGCTACTGTAGGTATATTGATCTTATATACGGTAGTATATAACATTCTATGATGTAAAGTTTCAGTGATGACTAGCAAAAAAAAAATAGTACAACTCTAATTGGTACCTGTACCCTACTGTATTTGAGTTATGATCCTTCTTACCCTGTCAATCTTGACCCCATCATAGGTATGAAGGGCTTTGATTTTCCAAAGAAATAACAAATGTCACCATAATCAACATGAAAAAATTGTACAGTACTCTGTACTGTATTACTGTATACTGTGCTATAAAATCACCATCCTAGTTACAAGCTCATAAGCGCCTGTTCCGGAATAATAACCCTTTTTTCTTCCGAACAATAATGCACACCCATCCGATAGTGGGATAAAAAAATGAATAATTTTTATACTGTATCTGTAAAGTAAAACCACACATGAAACATTACTTGTATTAGTTTAACAGGTACAGTATCATTAATGTCACACTTACTGTACTGTACTGTACAGTACGTATATGCAAAAATCCTAGAGAATATTACCTCACATGGCTAGGTACCAAACAGGGAGGTACTACCGTCTGGGATGATATTGAAAGTACGTATAATGTGTTGTTTGATGGTAGATCCTGCTGCCATATGGCATCACAAAAATTGTGACCAAGTCCCAGGTTGCTGATTTGACTTTCTGCCACATTTACACACAATTGCAGGGTCTCAATTGTTTCTCATGCTTTGACAACACAACATATACAGTGGTCCCTCGGTTAACGATCACAATTCATTCCAGAAGGTTGTTCGTTAACCGAAACCATTGTTTCAATGGGATTTTGGGTAATTGGTTCCAGCTCACCGAAAATTACATACAAAGTAAAAAAAAAATGCCGTAAAGTACACTTACTTTGAGGTGTGTATGTAGAAGGCTCCTGGTTGATGCTGGTGATGATGGGATTAGAAGTGGGGGTGGAGAAGAAGGGAGAAGAGAAGGAAGTGGGGGTGAAAGCGAAATCACCCCATGCCTGATACCGTCATTTCACCCATAAAATTTTAAGTTCACTAGGTGTAATTCAAGATTATTTTCTATAAATCAACATTGCACTGCACTATATAGTGTCAATACCCGGTATGTTAAATAAATTTCAGAATGACCAATAATTGTACTGTAAAAACGTAAAAATACTCCGTGTTCAAGGAACTCACAAGCAAGATGTTTCCTCCACTGAACAGAGACACCAACTGAGGCCTTGGTGGGTGAGTGAAGTGGCTGATTGGCGCACCAAAAACTAGTTCCCTGTACTGAAATTATGTTAAATAAGTGTTAAAATGGCTACAAATTTTAATATAAAACTTGGAAAATTATTGAATAGTACAACATTCTTGATATTTACTCCAATTTTAACAAATGTAAGCCCTAGAACCGATTTCTGTATTGGTGGACTAATCTTCCAGCTGGTGAGCAAGCCAAAGCATGTCCAAACATTTTCGTAAGAATTTCGTTAACCGAATTTTTGTTCGTAAACCAAATTGAATATTCTTATGGAAGGTAATTCGTTAACTGAAATTTCGTTAACCGAGGGACCACTGTATACTGTACTATATCGTTTCTCACTAGTGATCTTTTTTTAATTTTGTTTTTCTTTAAGGTTCTTTATTATTATTAATATTAGTAGTATTATCAGTGATATTATTATTGTTATAATTATTTTATTTTTAATTTTGTTTTTTTATTATAAATTTGATTTCCTTTGAACTAATTATTATTATTATTATTATTATTATTATTATTATTATTATTATTATTATTATTATTATTATTATTACATTTTCGCCCCCTGTGCCCGGGTGGGCTAATCCTGTAAAAAAAAAATCTGAGAAACAAACTTTTCACCTGACCTAAGTTTTAGGAATGAAGTAAAATTGATCGTTAGAAATGTAATTTATGATGGGGTTTTTGTCAGCTACCTTAATTCCTATAGATTTTTATGTAAAGTTTTTTCATTTGCATTAATAGAAATAATTACAGTACCTGTACAATATAATAGTTTTTTTATTGTATGGATTTTACATAATAGATATTATTTTTTCAGATAATTGCAGAGTACTGAATAATGCCAGCAACGCCAATATTAAAGAAACAGGCGCCTGCCGCGTCTTCTGCTTGTAAACGGGTAGTTTTCAACACAAGTCAAACTATTCACTCTATAATACTGAAATTTCGAGAATCTGGTGATTCCTCGCATTTTTCTAGTTTGTTTAATGACTTGTCAACTTCAGGGTCTAAGTCTGAGCTTTTATTATGGCTGTCTCAAATGACAGAATGTGTGCCATTGTTAGACAGACAAGCTGATAAAATAGTCTTGCAGTTTTTGGTAAGTATTATACCTCTCTATTATTTTCAGTGTGAAATAGTAGAACATTAGATGTGGTTTTTCATCTTTTTGTGAATGGTCTTTAACTAGAATTACTTAAATGTATGAGGTTTTAGAGGAAACATTCTTCCACTTATTTTTCTTATCAATCATATGTTCTTTCAGCCTCATTGACATTGTTATCATGTTTAAGATTTCTAGTCAGAAGTAAAGGTATTCTTTATGAGTGACATTAAACTTTAATAATAATTACGGGCATTGTTGCTACTTTTAGTACACTATTTATTATTTATTTTACAGGCCATGTTTTTTTTTTTAGATATACAGCCCCCTGTATTTTGTTTTGCAATGTCCTTGCTAAAGGACAGCAATTAGGATTTCAGTTATAATTGAAGAATTGACCCTAAAATCCCTTTTATACCTGAGCCTGGATTGAGTGACTTACCTCTGTTCTTCTCATTGGATAATACTACGATGTGCAAAAGCTGAAGACTGACACTGAAGTGACAATTTATAACTGAAGCCAAATGAGGGTCATGGAACATGCATGACAGGAACAAGAGTTGCCCTCGGCCTTGAGTGGCAATTGTTAGATCCATATATATACAGTAGTACCCCGATTTACGCGGTCAATTGAACCCACAGGGTACCGCGGAAAGTGAAAACCTCGTAAAGTGAACAACAGAACATATGGGATTAATTCCAATAGAGACTGGCCTGACCCCCAAACTCCACTTTTTCCGACACAATACCTATGTTGTAGTAAAAATAACATCTAAATTTTATGATGGTATGCTCACACAATTAATATTTAAGAGAAATACAGTCACCAGGTTAATGTCCATTCAAATAATGGACTCAAATCCCCCCCCCCCTTCCCAGCTCACTAGCTTCTACCTCTCTGAGAAATATTTGGGTGAAACCACTAGATTTTAAGGTTTAGTAATAAATAATACCTCAGACTAAAGTTAGGATAATATAATTGACATTTCTGGATTCCTTGCAGGTCAGGGAATATTTTGAATGTAAACTTCATATATTTTTCACAAAAGATAAAATATTTGCTTTGTGTAAACCAAATTATTACATTAGATCTAAAATTTGTATGTCTAATGCAAAATCCATGATGTTTATATTCAAAATCATCATCATATTGTAAGAATTCCAGCAATGTAAATTATATTCTGGCCGGGTAATTTGTATGAATTTTATGAGCTAAAACAAATATCTTCAGTGAGGTCGTTGATTATATATATATATATATATATATATATATATATATATATATATATATATATATATATATATATATATATATATATATATATATATATATATATATATATATATATATATATATATTAGTTTATAGATACCTTTACCACTGATGTTGAGAGTTCTTAGGTTTTCAATCTACGTCTCATTCCAGTCTCAATTGTGAGATAGTATTTCAGGATCAGTTCTTCATTTTTGTAACAATAAAAAGTTAACATTAAAATGAAATATCTAATATTCTTCTGTTTTATTGACAGAAAATTCCTTGGTATAAATCCAAGGAACTTGCAGCAGCTGCTAAGAGCTTTGTCATCACTTTGGTCACAGCTCATAATTATTATACCTACTCCGTACTCAAGCAGCTGTTTACATCCTTAATACCAGGTGAGGCTGACTTAATGTGGATTTTATGGCCTAATGTCTGGCTTATTTAACTAGTGATGCCCAGTGAGACAGCACATCTATAGGGTGAAAATTCATGATTCCTGTCTGTAAACACTTTTACCAGTACAGTCGACCCTCATTACTTCGGACTAATAGGGGGGAAGGGTGTCCGTTTTAGCCGATTGGCCGAATTAACCGATTTAGGGGTTAATATTGCATAATATTGCATTATATTTCAAAGAAAATGCAGTGAGTTTGTCCTTAGCCTTGTGTATATCTGAAACTATTTGCTTTTTAACACCATACTCGTCACAAACTCTAGCCACCGAAGCACCAGCCTCTAACTTCCTTAAAAGTTCCAGTTTCTGGTTCACAGAAAGGGTCACATACTTCCTCTATGGCGTATTAGAGGTACTCCCCCTTGAAGACATGATGTAAAATACAAGGCTGAAAGATGCCTAATCACTGAAATATCAACGAAAATTGCAGGGCAACACAACACTGATACTCGAATATGGCGCTAAGTCAACAATGACTGGCGGTCTGGCGCGCGCTCGCTATCTATCGGACAATCCCAGAACCAGAAATTTGATACGGACAGTCCCTCGCTTAGTTCAGATTTCGTCCGAATTATCCAAAATCCGGATTAAAGGGGTTCGAATTAACGAGGGTCGGCTGTAGTCATAATACAGTACAAGTACTGTATGTCTATTTATTCAAAGATTTGTTTCTTAATAATGTTTCTCTCCCAGATGTTAATGAGGATGATGAGAGCCTCCTGGTGAAAGCAGGGTTGTTGACTGAGGAGAAAGAAGTTTGCCAGCAATTAATCTTGACCTCTATTGTTGCCATCCATAATCATGTACCCATGTAAGTTAATAGGTCTGATAGAAAATGTTGAGTGCTTTGGTAAACAGTGAAAAGTGGACATAAAAGGACCCCCCCCCATTGTAATGCTCTCTTGCATTAATTTCTAAACAGCACATTAAAAAGTTAGGTCCTGGTAATAGAGGAAAACGGATTAAGTACTGTGGACGCAAATTTTTTCTCTCATATTTTAAAAAAAATTTAAAGGGGGAAAACTATTGAAAGTTCAGTAATTATAAATTACACCTAGTTTGTACAGTACCACGAAAAGTCATTCATATCTTGCAGCTGTTAAAAAAAAATGTTTAATGAACTTTCCTTTTTTTTATGATGCTCATTCATTTATATACTTCCAATATTCACAGGTGCCGTGACACCTTGCTGGTGTTAGCAAGGAAATGCATGCCCTATTTTAGACGACATGTTCATCAACATGCAGTTTATACTTTTAACTTGTTACAACTGGCCAACCAGCTTCCTCGCTTAAGAATGGCTCTTCTAGAAATTGTTATCACCAAGTAAGAGTTTTATTTACTTCCTGTTTCAAATGTTTCAGTCAAGAGTTGGTGTCCTGCAAACCTTGGGTTTTTAACATAATCTAGGCTCAGCTGTAAAATTTAATTTAATTTTCAGTCAATCAATTTGGGCTAATAGACATACGTATTTGAAATGGCTTATTTATCTAGAGTCTAGATAAATAATCATGTGTATCTGTCTAGATTCTAGACAGATACACATGATTATTTTTTCCCTGAATCTAGCCGCCTTTCATCATATTGTTGAAAAAGACACGCTAAAGTGAACAATATGGACTGGGGTTGACCTTTTAAGTTTATTTACAGTATTTCTATTAAAGAACATGTTTTATAAACTCATTTTTCTTGGCATATTGCTATTAAGCTAACAAATTGTAATGCTTAATTCTTGGTACTTGATGTTTCTTACAGCATGGTTACAATTGATGTTCATATACCCCGCTCTGAGCTGGCTACATTAGATGAGGATGATGATGATGATAGCAGTGAAGAAGAAGATGTATTTGATATGGTAGGTTCCCAATAATAGAGATCTAATGAAATGTGCCAGTAACTATTTATCCTCCTGACATGAAGAGTGAGGGATGCAGTAATTGCTTTTATTTCCTTTTTCTCTGTAGTTATTTTTCATGTGAATCTTGCTTGTCAATGGTAATGCTATACGGGTACAGGTTGACAATCCCTTATCCGAAATCCTTGGGCCAGATGTATTTCGGTTTTCGGAATTTTTCGGATTTTGGAATGGTTAGGTTGTTAGGTTAGGTTAGTTTCGGTTCACTTCAGTTCAGTTCAGTTTGGCATAAATGAAATTGTGGGATAAATATAGTCCATAAATACTGTAGTACAATTTATTTTTAAGGAAAACATTCAGTAAAGCTTCAAACAGATACAGTAAAGGTACATTACAGCTGGCTTGCTTATCATGAAGAGGACACATCAGTGTTGTCATCATCATCATGAACTAGGAGTCGGACATCTGAAGATGGGCCAGGAACAGGACTCTCAAGTGATGACTCAACACTAGGACAGATGGCCTTTTTAAAGGCTTCTTCCAGTGTCATCTGTCTCATTAACAGTGGGTTCTGTCTAAGCAGTCTCTCTTTAATTGAATAAACTGCCATAATCTCATGCTCACTGATAAATGCACGTTGTTCAAGGGCAGTAATTAACTGATCACAGGTTTTCACCACATCGTCTATGGAGACTTTTTCACCTGTGTTCACAATTTCATCATCATCATCATCACTACTATCCTCATGCTTATCTTTATTTAGCACCATTTCAGCTATTTCCCCATCACTCAACGAATGCACAACAGGTGCATCATTGTCAATGTTCAGCACTTCTTCAATGTTGGCTTCCTCCAACTTATTTACTCTTTCGGAAGATAAACCTTTGGCGTAAGTAAGGAGGTTTGATATCATCATCTTCTCCTTAGTGATACGAAATCCTTCAAAGTCTTCATCTGCATCTTCATTTACATCAAACATTGTTGTAGGCCAAAGTTTGTGCCAAGCATTTGTTAATGTTGGTTTATCAACAGCGTTCCAAGCATTAGCAACTGAATAAATGGCATCCTTAACATTGAACTCTTTTGTGAAGCTTTGGATTCCTACTCCTCTGTTGACTGCATCAGTCATACAGTTAAAAAAAAATCTTTATATTTGCTCTTCATGGAGCGTAAAATTCCTTGGTCACAAGGCTGTATTAAAGACGTCACATTGGGGGGAAAGTAAATGCCAAAAACATTACTTTTCACAAGAAGTTCAGCAGGGGGATGTGTGGAGCAGTTGTCAAGGAACAATAGAATTTTACAGTTTGCTTCCAGTCCAGCTTCCCTGCAATGAGCTCGTGCTTCTGGTACAAAGTGGATATTGAACCAGTCAGAAAATAGTTCTCTGGTTACCCATGCTTTCTTGTTGGTATAATAATGATCAGGTAAATTGTGTACAGCTTTCAGACATCTCGGTCGTTGGCTTTTTCCAATCACTGCCAACTTTAACTTGTGTGTGCTTGCAGCATTGGCACACCCATGAACAGTCAACCTGTCCTTAGTATCCTTAGCACCGGTTGGTGCATTCTCATCAGCCGTTGTTAACGTTTTTCTAGGAACGTAGCTCCAGTACAGAGCTGTTTCATCAGCATTGTAAATTTGTCAGGGCTAAGGTTTTCATCAGATATTATTCTGGCAAATTCGTCAATGTAATTTTCAGCTGCTTCATAATCAGCAGAAGCCTTTTCACCACAGATTTTTATATATTTTATACATGACGCTTCTTAAATTTCTGCAGCCAACCTTCTGAATATTCACACTCACCATCAATGTTCAGTTCTTCATGGTATATTCTAGCTTGTTTCATGACCATCAAACCAGTCAATGGCATACGTTCACTTCTTTGTTGTTGAATCCACTCAATCAGCACGCGGTCAAGATCTTCATTTTTTGCCCTATGTAATGTTTTTCTGTTTTTCATTATTTTTGGGTCATCACTGTCAGTGTAAAACTTCAAACACTTGTCTTTCTGTTTCTTTAAGTCATATACGGTGGTAGTTCCCACACCATATTTTTCAGTAAGATGCCACACAGGTACACCACGATCAAGCTTCTGTAACAACTCCACTTTCTGTGCTATCGGTAAAGAGAGACGCTTCCTTTTCTTCTCACTGTTACCCATAGGGGTATCTGAAGCTCTTTTTGGCATTTTCAGTGAAATTTAACAAAATTACATAAAATATAAGAACAGCAGATGCAAATGTGTGACTAGTAGCAACACTGAGACACAAGTGACGCCTCACTCACACCCGCTGCCCAGCGTGGGTCAAGCGCCTGGTAGTGTCAGGTCCAAGTCATGTTCGATTTCACACATTGATGCAACACGAAAATTTTTTTGTTTTTCAGAGATTTTCGGTTTTCGGAATTTCGGATAAAGGATTGTCAACCTATCGTATAATTATGATACAGGTATTTGTTTTCTGTTCATTCCTGTGGTTGCCTTTCCTTATTTGGTCCTTGTTACCGCCACAGTAGGATTTGTTACCACCATAATAGGATAAACTAGAAGAGAGAGAGAAAGAGAGGGATAGAGAGAGACAGTGTTGACAAACTCTGCTGGGGTGTTAAATGTGAAACAGATGGCCCTCCTCTCGGGCTGATTTTGCTCCCTGTGGGGTTCAGAAGACAGTCTCTATCCGTCCAGTGACCGATCAAGTCAGGGAATTACTAAGTCCTACATTAGACCCGAAACACGTAAGTTTTATATGGTTTAACACCGCCACTCTACTCAAATATACTATATGTAGTCGCTAATAGTGATGGAACATACGATTGAATTAATTATCTCATATGTAACATATGTAATTTGTACTCTGCAGGTTTTGACCGAATAAAGAACAATCGAGTCCTACGTGTAAGGGTCTCATTAACCCACAGTTGCTCATTGGGCGGTTAAAGTCCTCATTAGACATAATATCACTCGGGAGTTATCCTAGGTGGAACTGGGTTTAGTATTATGGATCTAGTTTAGTGGTATGGTAAATTTGTGATTGTGTAGTTATCACAATTAATGAATTTGTGAGTTCACAAACTTCTTGTACAGAACTGTACATTGAATTTTCCTTGGGTGGTTATCATATTAACTGCATTATTTATTGCATCCTGAAATTACATACTGTATACTGTATTTGGTTTTGATACCTCAATTGACACTTCTTCATGTTTAGAACACACACACACACACTTGCATAGGCATTGTCCTTTGTGTTATCTTGCTTTAGGGAGATGTCACCCACCTGGAAAAGTTTAACTCTCAAGGAATTTGTGTCACCAAAGAAGTATCTTGCCTCACTTCTCAGACACATGAAGTAATGTACTGTACTACTCTGTAAAAGAAAATACTTTATTGTTATCTCTCTTGACATTACAGTACAATTAGAGTTGAAGATGCGTATTAGGTACTGTTACTAATAGAAGTATGGAATATACCGTAGTTGAAAATTTGTATTGGGGACTATTTTTGATAGACAGTTAATGTGCAAGTCCTCAGGCACTCATTTAATAACATGTATGCATTTGTTTATGGTGGTTCATGAATTTTTTTTTACAGGAAGTGGATGAGCCAAAGGAGAAGGAAGGCAAGGTTGCTAGCGAATCATCCTGTGCCATGAATCACAAGGATGGGAATACTCTGGACGTGCTCATGGCTATAATGCTTCAGTATGTTCATGATGTTTGCCATGGCTTTAATGAACCTAGAAAACCAACAGTACTTAGTGAAAATAGTGCTGATGTTAAATCTACCCCACAAATAAGAGATAGTAAACAGTTGTGCCAGGCAGGGAGTGTCTCTCTCAGTGGTAATGACAACAGTTTAACAGTTGGATGTGAATGTGGTGGGAGAGAACATGATTTAGCGGCACTAAAACTCCTTTTCACAGATTTAAAAGAAGTGTTCTCCAGCATCATCTTGCGTACTTTTGCATCATGCCATGTTCAGTTTTTAGTCTTTTATCTTCTTGCCTTACGACCAGGCCTGGCTACTATCTTCTTAGAATTTTTAAGAGTTAAGCAGTTTGAGAATCCTAATTGTTCAAGGGATGTGAGACAAAATGCCATGGCTTATATTGGTAGTCTCTTGGCACGAGGAAAATTCATACCATTCAGTCATGTTCATTCGTGCTTGGAGGTAATCTGCATTTGGTGCAACACTTACCTTGATAACCAGGTGGGTTTTTTCAGTTTATTTTTTTATTATCTGCCAAAACTTGTATACAGTCGGCCCTTAACATACGCGGGGGTTAGGTAACAGAGTTACCCGTGAATGTTAAAAATCCGTGTACTTTTGCTGCCCCCCCCCCCTAAAAAACCCTGGCCCCCCATGTCCTTATTTACCGTATATACCTGTGTGTAGTTCGAGTTTTTAAGACCAAATTATTTTGGGGGTCGACCTCTAAAAGGGTAATAGTTTTGTTAGGTTGAAAAATATTTACCAGTAACTACCAGTAAACAATGGAAACGACGCACCAACGCACCACCAGCTGTGAGTGTCGGTACAGTTGCCAGGGCAGATCTCTTGCGTCATCATAGCTAGCCCAAAGTAGCCAAATCCATGGTATGGTATACACAGGACGATGTAAAACAAAGTATTCATTTGTTAAAGTTTATTTATAGATACTGTACATAAATTTTTGTTCATTACATTTGAAACATCAATCTTTGTTAATTAAATTTGATACAAAAGAAAACTACGATACCGTATTTTCATTAAAATATTACATCACAAGTATATTTTACCTTAACTGTGACTGAATGAATATATTCTCAGAAATAAATATGGAAATGTAATATTTTGGCTGAAATGACGTACATATTACTGTACAGTGGAAAGTGGGATAAAATTATGAAAACAATGACTTTCGCTTTCTTTCGTTGTTCAAAAGATTTTACCGTAATCGCTTTTCGAATGGTTTTCAGTTAAAAAACTGTTGTATTGTACTCGTACTGTATTACAATAATATTCTATCCTATCATTAGCCTTATAATCCCACAACTGAAAACCATTCGAAAAGCGATTACGGTAACATCTTTTGAACGAAAGAAAGCGAGTCATTGCTTTCGTCACTTTCCACTGTAATACGTACATCATTTCAGCAAAAATATTACATTTCCATGTTCTCAGAAATAAATGGTAGTTTTGTTGAAACGTAATGTACAGTATTTAATATTAAAATGCAAAAATAGCTATAAAAACAATTAATACACCCGTAATGTACTGGCTGGCATCTCGTCCCTGCTCCCGCGTCCAAGGTCACCACTCCTCCCAACTCGCTCCCTCCTCCGCCTCCTCCACCTCCACCGTCACTACTGCCGACAACAAACACAAATGTTTTGTGAATAACTGCACCTCCACTTCCTATGTACAGTACTGAACTGTACTGTGCTGTACATTTTTACAAACAATAAACATGGCAAGAAAAGCTATTAAAAAAAAGAGATAAAAACTTCACTTTACTGTACAGTTCCTATCCTCGGCGACAGGACGGGGGTCATCGGACATTCAATTCCATAACGGGTGGTGAAGTGGGGGCGATGGTGGATTCAGCTGCTTCCTCACTGCCGCCAGTGATTGGTGTTAAATCTCTCCTTCGGTGATCAACGAACATGGTGATGGGGAGTTGTCGTCTCTTTCATTCATTTCTTCCATGATGTTTTTGTATGGAGCGAAAACGTCATCCATCCCTCGCATGAATTTCAGGGCACGCACCATGGAGGGGTCCATACTATAGGCCAGGTTTTTCAGTGCCTCAATATTCCTGGTCATCTCCCCAACTTCTCTAACGTTATTTCTTGGTCCCCATCCTCTTTCCCTTTCGCTTCCTCTTCCTCTTCATTGCCTGAGTCTACTAACTCCTGTAGATCCTCCTCGGTCAGCTCAGTGTCGTGCTCTTCAATTAGCTCCCTAATCTCATCCTCTGCCATGTCCCGGAAGCCTTCAGCAGCCACTTTCCTTGACAGTGCCAGGGTCTTTCTGAATATTTTCATTAAAATCCATCAAAATCATTTTCCTTGTCATCGTCTTAAGCACCAAACAGCTCCTCCCAGTCTTCTTGAACAGGGCTAGAGGGTACGTGTTTTTCGAATCTTTCTCAATTAAAAAAATGTTACAGCACATGTATATTTTACCTAAACTGTGCCTGAATGAATATATTCTCAGAAATAAATAGTAGTTTTGCTGAAACGTGATGTATTTCAATGTAAAATAGGATAAAATACATGACGAAAACAAAAGACTTTACCTAACCTTCGAATGTTCAAGAGATGTTACTCGTTTTTTTAATAGTTTTCGGTTAAAATACTGTTATATTACAATGATATTATATTCATACTGTGCTTGATATACTACATTCACGGAAATGTAATATTTTTGCTGAAATGACGTACGTATTACAGTGGAAAGTGACGAAAACAATGACTTTCGCTTTCTTTCGTTCAAAAGATGTTACCGTAATCGCTTTTCGAATGGTTTTCAGTTAAAAAACTGTTGCATCACAAGTGAATTAGGATAGAATATTATTGTAATACAACAGTTTTTTAACTGAAAACCATTCGAAAAGCGATTACGGTAACATCTTTTGAGCGAAAGAAAGCGAGTCATTGCTTTCGTCACTTTCCACTGTAATACGTACGTCATTTCAGCAAAATATTACATTTCCATATTCTCAGAAATAAATAGTAGTTTTGCTGAAACGTAATGCATTTCAATGTAAATTAGGATAAACCACATGAAAACAAAAGACTTTACCTAGCCTTCCGATGTTCAAGAGATGTTACTCGTTTTTTTAGTAGTTTTCGGTTAAAATACTCTTATATTAGTGATATTCTATTCATACTGTGCTTGATATAATACATTCACGGAAATGCAATATTTTTGCAACTACAATGCTGATGTCAACACAAGCGTGGTTACAGCGAGACTTGACTGAGTGAGGGAGAGCTATGCGTGTGTGTGTGTGTGTGTGAGAGGTTGCGGGAGCGGGCGGTGTCCCGTGTTCGGTGCCGCTCGCGAGTTGAATGGCGCGCGATTTGAATGTACTTCAATTATTCAATGTACAGAATATTCCTCCGGCGGGGCAATCCGCGTATTTGCGAATCCTTGAATGCTAAACCCGCGTATGTGAAGGGCCGACTGTACTGTATTTTTATGTTAAGGAGCTTGTTTCTACCTGTCAGTTAGTATGTCTTCTTTTTTAACCTGTTGAATACATAAGTATTTTTTTACATACTTAGTCTTTTTATTCAGCAAAAGATTGCACAGTGTAATCACTTCACCTAATGATTCTGTAGTATCCAGTAGGGTGAAGAGTTGAGCTCAAATCTCTCAGTGGATTCATAGGATTCTCATTGGACAGGGTGATTAGACATGAAATGCCTCATTCCTCAAAATCATTTTTGTGGATTCCTGTTTCTGTTATGTTGTACTGTATTTTACTGTACCCGTCAAAGTCATTACATTATATAATTATTTAATCATCTTTTACATCACAGGAAATGATGAGAGCTACAAACTATGAGGACTTCCTGCTTCATTCACCATTCTACTATGCCTGTCAGACGGTATTTTATGTATTTACCTTCAGATATCGAGAATATACGAAAGACAGCAAAAGTGAGTACTGTACTATATTGTACTATTTTACAAACTGTAGTTAAATTTATTGTCAATACGTATTTCTCTGACGTACCCTGTTTTTGTGTGATAATGTCCAGGTCCAAAATTTCTCTTAAAGAATTACAATACATCTTAGTTGAGAAACTAAACTAAAGTACTGGCCTTTTGTTTTAACGAATCAGAATCCAGCATGGTCAGGTTGTTGTGATTGGTGCCTCTTTAGGTGATATACTTTACTATATACAGTACAGTAGTTTATCAGGAAATTAATGCATTAGCTTACTCAGAGTAGGTGAAGTAAACATGGATATTGTATGTGGAAGTCCACATTACCTGTATTTATGCCAAGCTGTGAGATTAATTATATTCTCTTCAGTTTTTCTAGAATAGACCCCCACTGATTCTATGATCAACTAGATCCAAACAGTTTATTATAATATTTTTTTGGTATGGTTAAACATTTATTCCAGTGAAGAATTCTTTGCATATTCCTATACTCAAGTGTAGTTCCAAGTTATTATGATTAGATTTTTATGCAAAAAGTTGGGGGTCGAATTATGTGTGTGTAATATTTTTTGAGGTGTTAAAATTCATGCATTTCCATGGGTCACTTACGGTGAACGATAGTGATCCGGTGAGTGTTTTTGGTAGGCTAACCTTACCAGTAAGCTCCTTTAACCTGGGCTTGCCTACCACACTCCTAAATTCTTTCTTTATGTTGCTACATGAAGAGCAGGACCCCATTCACTATACACTGTATATGCCACTTTAAATCTATGAAACCTGATATAAATGAAGATGTACAGGGTATATTTTAGTTTTATGATATAGAGGTAAGAAATTTCATCAAGATTGTTGATCAAATTAACTTTTTAGTATGAATAGAAAAAAATAATAATTTGTAAGGCAGTTTGTCCTATATTTCATATTCTTTCTACACTTTAACCAGTGTAGAAATATATTCAAATGGAACAAACTCAGGATAAGATAATACAGTACAGTATGTCTTAATATATATGTATAGTATTCTAAATTCAGGAAACTGTTCTAAGATCAGCTGGTTCTTATTTTTTGGGGTGCCTCATTCAGTTTCAACAGCCTTTTGTTTGTTATTGTTTTGATTCAGATATTTTAAGTTCTCTTTTCTGATAATGCTGGCATCTAGTTGTTGTGATAGCAGAAGTCTTTTAAACATAAGTAAAGTTGAGTAAATCGTGGTTTGATTGCCAGCAGCCTGGAAAAAGTAAGCATGTCTTAAACTGGTTTCATTTTGTTGTCTGGTGAGCATATACAGTAAGAGGACAAGAGAAGTTACCTTGAAGTATTCCAAAGTAGTTGATACTTTGTTACTCTTGCACAATTTATTTGATTCCCAAAATGTGGTGAATATTTGCAGCGAAAGTTCTTCTCCACAGGGCTGGCATTGGCACGCAGCCTCAACCTGGAGAGACTTGTTATGAGCCAGCTGAACCCCCTGAGAATTTGTGCCCCACCTGTTGTCAGCAACTTTGCAGCTGTTACTCGCCGTTTCCAACTAGCATACTGTTATACCATTATGGAGAATAATAAAAGATTTGGGATCCCTGCTGCAAGTGTAGATGAACATAGATGTGCAGGCAACACGACCCTTAACATGTTATTTCCATTTGATCCATATCTTTTGCAAAGGTATGTTATTAGTGAATGTTGTGAGTCATAAAGTTTTTGTTTTTTAATCATTGTCACTTGAAGTTACATCTTTCTATCAGCCTTGCTTCATTTCTAACCACTGTACATGTAAATGGGAGGAACAGTTGCATCAAATTTAACAAGAAACAAAAATAGATGAAAAATTAAATTGGTTTAATACTATAAACATTTTAATCCCCCTTCCCCCACAGACTGACGTCCACAAAATTCATCCAGCTATGAGTCTTATTGCCATTTGTTCTTCCGTTTTCATTCAGACTTTGTTCCCCCTTAGGAAACTAATTGTCAATCCTCTAGTATCATCCTCTGAACCTTTATACCTTGGTTACTTAGTTCTTCATGTGCAGTCTACCTCTCCCTTTCAGTTGTACCAACATATAGTATATTATGTACCAGTCATTCCATGAGCCCATGCCATCTTGATAAATTTTTATCTTTGCATCTGTTCAAGACTTCTTAATCCCACTTATTTTTCTTGTTATCATTCTTTACATTAAAACAGTTCAAAATTTTATTATTAAATACTATTCAATTTGTGTACTGATTCTGGGATATAGCATTGATTCTTGACATAATTTTTTCACAGCACAGGAATACTTTAAAGTTGCTGTACATTAACAAATGCATTGATTTTGACCATAATTGTTTTACAGTATTGTACATATAATTCTCCCCACACAGATCATGAAATGTTAAAACTTCTCTCTTTATTTCTACTCACTTAGTTTTATCCTTCTCTTTTCTTTGCAAGAGCAAATAATTTCATCTTACAGACCATCCACAACTAGCCAATGCAAAATAATGACAAATATTATCAATGTTTCTGCCAAACAAATTATACCAACTGTATGAGGTTTTATTTTTTGCTTTATTTTATTGCATTAAGAGTGAAATAAAATAATCTTTGTTATAATGTGGCTCACAGTACACTCAGACATATGTACTCCAACAACAAACTCAACTTCAACTCTTGATTTTCCCCTTGTTTGTCAACTTTTAACTCATTTCTATTATCTTCCTTTGAACAACTGCCCTGGGTAAGTCTATTAAATTTTCTTATGATCTCGAGTATTCTTAAGCCTCGGCTGATAAAGTACTCAAGGTATTGAGTGTTTTTAATGGCCTTTGAAGTAATTTAACCCATTTAACCAGCTTTTTGTAAGTTTTGGTTAGCATTATTTGTCAGATAACATAATTTTCAAAGAAAAAAGAAAATGCCAGTACAGTATACAGTAGGCATTACTGTGTACAACAATCAGGGGTCGTGGGAAAACAAAGTTAGCTTCTGTATACTGTAATTAATTTTATTTTAAATCGAAAATCCTTGATCTGTTCCATTAGTATTTAATGATTTTATTCAGAGACGTGAGGCTATATATTCTCATGCTTAAGCACAGTACAGTACTTAAAATTATTCCATAGCAGTCTCAATTTTTTTTTTTTTACCTTAAGCTATATGCTTCTTATAGGTTGTGGTGACTGAGTGGAAACAGCACTTGACTGATGTCCCAAAGGTCATGATCCTGAGTCACTTTAGGTCATCTAGCAGTAAATTGGGGAAGTGAATATGGACAAATGTAGTGCTGGTCATCTGACTTCTTTGCATACTGAATGCTTATTATCCTGTGTTCTATAATCACATGATCCCTGAAGGGCTGTTATGTCTGTGGGACTCATTTTCAAATGCTTCATGGTTTTATTCTCAACTGAGCTAATGTCTAGTTATTTGACAGATAAGGATTTGAAAATGTTTATATACCTGTAATTTATTTTTTTTTTTGGTTATTCCAGATCTAAGATCTACATTGAAGACCATTACAGAGAATTTGATGGTTTGCCAGAAGATGTAGTAAAGAGTCAGGAGACAACCATGGATACAGATGCTCAGGATATAATTGTTACTCCAAAATCATTTGATTTCTCGTATGGTTCATCACCTGGATACAGAAAGTGGCAGGGTGGGTTCCTTCCTTCAGACCATTTAGTGGAAGGTGTTTTTCCCTTGTGAGTTGTAGACTGCACAGCAACAGTAGAGGAGACTTCTGTAGATTGTACTGTAGTTTTCTCGGTTTTGTTCAGACATCAATTATTCCATATATTATTTTTTTAAGTTTCAGTTGCCAATATGGGTATACCTCGATTTATAATGACATGTTCCAAGCAGTTTAAATGGCTACAGCATGTAGAAATTAAATTTTTTATAAGCCACTTGCATCTTTTGCACCTAGCTCCATGCTTTAGCAAAACTCTCCAGAAATTTCTTGTATTTTCCAAGCAATTAACCCTATTTTGAGATGTTAGGAAGTGACCAGCAAATGAAATGAGCAGCAGCAATACAGCTAGTGGTATCAGACTATGTGACGCCATCATTTCAGATGTTAGGTTGAAGGTGATAAGGCATTTTAAGGATAAATTTGTTTTGCAAAATGTCATTTTATTATGCGTTTTGAGAAGTTTTGGTTTTTGAAGAATGCATTTCCAAACTGGATAAATATGATTCAGTTTACAATAGGGTTGTTAAGAACACAACCTAAAGTAAATCAAGGTATACCTTTATTGTATATAGATTTATATTCAGAGGTGTTGAACATGTAGGTAATTTATGGACAAGAGCTGGGTTCTCATGTATTGAATTAAAGCACATGTTTTAATGTGTCAGATAGTTTTCAAAGAATTATCCTACACAATACCCTTGTTATTCGACGAAAGGGGGGCTCTAACAATCCGAATTAACCGAATTCGGAATATTTTGACCATTTCCAAATTTTTGTGTTTGATGATTTGTTTGTTTTCTGTTCAGTTTTTGTGCCTTGCCTTGGCTGCTTGTTTGATTATTTGTTTGTTTTCTGTTCAGTTTTTGTGCCTTGCCTTGGCTGCTACATAAAATAATCTACAGTATTTATATTTACTCTGCATACATGAATAATTTATAAATGTACATACAGCATGCCCTTCAAATTCGCGGGGATTATGTTCTCAAAATGGTTTCGAATCGCCAAATCCGCGAATAATTGCCTACCGAGGGGGGGGGTACATTTTCACAAGTGTAAAAAGAAATGTATATTCCCTCTATGTGTTTGTGTTTGCCCTTAGGACAATTATTTCTTTTACATGTACAGTTGGTCCTCACATTAAGCGGTCCCGCAATCCGCGTTTCACCGTTACCGCGGTGCCTTGCCAGAACCTAACATTTTCACATTTCGCGGTCGCGAACGCCATTCCGCGGAGAGTGTCCGGCGCGACGCTATTTTTAGATTTGCCCCACGCGCCACGCGCCACCCGCCTGCCTGCCTCTCCCTCCTCCTCCCTCCTCCTCCTCCCTCCTCCTCCTCCCTCCGCTTGGGCAAGCGGCGCGGTAAGGTTGCGCAGTGTGTCTTTGTTGCGTTATCACTGACGTCATATGACGTATCAGACCTGTGATTGGCCATGCATCCCTACCCTCCTCTGCTGCTAGCTGTAATTGGCTTAAAGTATTATGACGTGTCCACCCGGGGCAGGGAGGGAGGGAGGAGAGACGACGCTTGACCTAGCCGCGACAGTTTCATCCCTCAAGGCCACTCCGTGTTATCGCGCATCCATTGTTCCGTAAAATGGCTTCCGCCGGACCACCACCCCCAGAGAAAAACCTTTCCTTACCTGGACCCAGCGGCACTAAGCCAAAGAGGACACAACGTTCCTTAAGCTACGAGGTGAAGTACCAAATTATTCAAGATTTGGAGAAAGGAACACGGCAAGTTGATCTCGCGCGCCAGCATGGCGTCAACGAATCTACGATCCGGACTATAAAGAAGGATTCAGCCAAGATAAAGGAGCACATGAAGATCACAAAGTCTACAGGTGCTTCTATGATCAAGTATTTTCACAACCGGGTGCTTCTCAAGACAGAAAAATTACTTGTGAGGTACTTGGTGCGTCAGGCGCGACGCAACATGGCGGTCGACACGCGCTCTGTGAAGGACTACGCACGTGAACTGTACATGGCAGTGGCACGAAAGATGGGAACTTCAGAGCCCAAACCCTTTACTGCTTCCTCTGGGTGGTTACAGAGGTTTAAGATCCGGAACAAGATCACCAATATAAACATTGGTGGTGAAGAAGCGAGTGCTGATCGTGCTGCGGCTCGGGAATTTCCTCCGTTTTTACGTGAGATTATGGAGGAAGGACAGTACACCGACGACCAGGTGTTTAACATGGACGAATCTGGTCTTTTCTGGAGAAAACTACCTTCCAAGTCCTACATTGTGAAGAATGCCAGCAGGATTCGGGGCCGGAAAATGCAGAAGGAACGCATCACCGTCCTGTTTGCCACCAATGCCTCCGGTACCTGTAAGCTCAAGTTATCGGTGATCCACACAGCCCGCAAGCCGCACGCCTACAAAACCATGGACATGACCAAGCTAAATGTCCACTGGCTGACAGCACGTAAGGCATGGATGTTCTCTACACTGTCCCTCTCCTGGTTTGATGACTGTTTTGTTCCTGATGTAAAAAAATTCTGTGAGCAACAGAATGTCCCATTTAATATTTTGTTGCTGCTGGACAACGCACCAGGACACTCGCCCCTACTGTTAGATCGTCACCCCAACGTAAAAGTGGTCTTCCTTCCTCCCAACACTACGTCTATATTACAGCCCATGGACCAGGAGTTGATTTGCAATGTGAAAGCTGCATTCTCAACAAAAAAATTCCAGCTCCTGAACGACTACACCAACACCAGGGAAGAGTTGCGTGACCTGAGTGACACCACCACCGATAGCAAGAGCGACGAAGATGAGGAACAACGGTTAGAACAGCAAAAAATACTCTTCAAACAATTCTGGAGAATATTTAACATCAAGAAAGCTGTGGACATCTTGGTGGAGTCATGGGATCAGCTGTCTATTGCTACAATTCGTCACGCATGGAGACATGTGTTGCATGGAATACCAGGTGAGAGGAGGAGTCAATCTGTGACTGGTGAGGTTCAGAATGTTGCAGTAGCAGTGGACCTTGCCAGAGAAGCTGCGCAGACTGTTACAGTTCCAGGCTTCTCCGAGACCACCAACGACGACATCCTGGAGGTGATCAGAGATCCTGAAGTGACTGCCGACGAGATGATGGAAGAAGAACACGTCAGTGAAGAGGAGGAAGAAGGTGCGTCAGTCTCCGAAGAACACAGTTTAAGTCATAGTGATATTAAGTGTGCCATGGAGTTTGCAGAGAAAATTAAGTCCGTCCTTTCCCGCGACAATGACGATGACCGCTATGAAGTCTTCCATAACCGGCTGGTGCAGGCTATGGAGCCGTACATCACGGTGTATCACGACAACATCAACGCCAGCCGTCAGCAAAGCATAACAGATTTCTTCACCCGCAACCCACCACAGCCAGCCCAAGCCAGTGATAGTGGCAGTGAAGTTGACTTTGAGGGATTTGTCAGGGAAGCCCTGACAACTGTAAGTGACAGTGATGATGATTCACCTAGTAATGGTGATTCACCTGAGGGCCAGTAATCTGCCCTCTGCCTCGGAACCAGCCTCCATCCCCGTATGCCGACCCATCTCTTCTACTACCGTAAGTGTTCCACAAAATTTTTAGTTTTTTAACCTATTCTTTATTTTTCCTATGTTAACCTTTATCTTTCCTAACCTAACCTCTTCTATATTACTTGTTTTTTCATACCATCATAAAGTTAAGATAAAATTTTTACTACAACATAGTTGTGTGTCGTCAAAAAGTGGAGTTTGGGGATCGGCCTGGACTCCATTTCAATTAATCCCATATGTTATGTTATTCACTTTCCGCGTTCCTCACTTTCCGCGGTACCCTCTGGGTTACATTAACCGCGTAATGTGAGGACCAACTGTATTGTATATATGATATGTGTTTTGTGTATAGACACACAAAACACATACAAATAAATAACAACAGAGAAATCCTCTCACTAATAATCAGAAACAAATGTATATTATAATGTTGAGTCTACCCCGAAGTTCACTCCATGCTTTGTTATTAATAAAACACGGAGTGAACTTGAGGGTAGACTCAACATTTTTAATATACATTTGTTTCTGATTATTTGTGAGAGGATTTTCCTTTTATTATTTATTTGTATGTGTTTTGTGTGTAGTATCAACACACACATATATATACAATACAGGTAAAGAAAATAACTGTCTCTAGAACTAATGTCTCCCTGTCCAGGCCGCGAAAATGCCGGCAACTTTAAAATTACCCACAGACATTCTTGGGTACATCCAGGGTGTCATCTGCGAATGATAGAGAACCGCAAAATCTGCGAATTATCCGGGCATACTGTATAATAATAATAAAGTAAATAATACAGTCATAAATAAATGTAACAGCGAGGTGAGCTGATGACGTGAGAGGGCACTTACACAGCACTACTAAACCATTGTCTTATAACATTTTAATTTCTAATACAGTATCTGTTAAAATTAATTCATATATGATGGCTCAATTTGGCTACTTTGGCAATGTGTTAAAATTAATTAATACTTGTATATGATGGCTCGATTTGGCTACTTTGGCACTTAGACAACTGGTCAGTGAATAAACCAGGGCATATGGAGACATATTATACACTACAATAATATTTATTAAGTTCTGATAAATACTCCACAATATTATTTAATAAGTGCCCAAGACAGTTCCTGTTGTGAGCACCAATCCCCTTGAACAGTGACAACAACGGTGTTTGAGAGATGGTGACTACTGGCAACAATGTATCTGCAAGAACAATCAGTTGTTACCGCTCTGTAAGCAAGAGACTGGGAATATACTTTGGTGCAATAGCTCATCTGGAATTGAGTGTGGAATTTTTGGGGGAAATTAATTATTTTTCAATTATGTTTTATTAACCCGACACTAAATGAACCTAAATAATATGGAAATTACATACTGTCATTATAAAGGGATCCTGGGTTGATGCGCACGGGAGGAGTTGAGTTGTTTTCTCCCTTCTCATCCGCCACATCCTCTCCCTGGCTACACACCCAAACATAGCTTTGTACAGTTTCTTAATATAATTCATATACAGTGGTCCCTTGGTTAACGAACACAATTCGTTCCAGAGGATCGTTCGTTAACCGAATCCATTGTCTCAATGGGATATTGGGTATTTGGTTCCAGCTCACCAAAAAGTACATGCAAAGTAAAAAAAAAATGCAGTAAAGTACACTTACTTTGAGGTGTGTATGTAGAAGGTTCCTGGTTGATGATGATGATGATGGTGTCATGGTTTTGGTTGTATCCGTGGTAGTAGGAGTGGATTATATTATATAAAGATAATATTATGTCGTATTTCTTATTTCTTACCGTAGAGTTCGATACCTTCACACTGTTTACTTACAGGAGATTATGGCGTATCTACGTAGAAGTTCACTCCACCACTCGACATTCCATGATTTATACTTGATAAATGATGATTTAATGAATTCATTTAATTTTCAACATCCATCTAAGTTATTGGTTATACTATGTCATAACCAATCAGTCATTACCTTTAGTAATAATAAGATAGGATCACAGATACGGGCAGATAATTGCACTTACATTTATTTGTCAAACTTCCATACAATGATTTACAATTTGCATGGATATATTATTTACTCACGTTCACGCTATAATAAAATTAATCTTCTAAAACAGGGAATTTCCAACTTGGGGACACATGTGATTACTCTACTATGGGTATGACTTAACAGAGCCTTAATTCTTCAAGTGATACATTTACTGCCAGCCTGGATTGCTTTTGTTGCAACCAGGCTTCATCACAAGAACTTCTTCCCACGGCCATAACAACAAAAAGGTACTCTTGGGTTACCACACATAGTCTCGCGTCACTGACGGTCACTGTGGACGGTTGTCGCGACAAGTAGAACTGGTAAGCGTGACTTGAATTAACCATTAGGTGCAATAGACCAGCCTGGATTGCTTTTGTCGCAACCAGACTTCCACACGTGATATTTCCACGGGGATAACAAACCTAGGTTAACACACCTCTCGTGTCGATCACGGTCACGGTAGACGGGTGTCGTGCAGGAGAACTCTGTAAGCGTGAATTAATTAACCATTTACTGTAGGTTTGACCTGCCAGCCTGGATTGCTCTTGTCGCAACCAGGCATCCACACGTGATATTTCCACGGGATAACAACCTAGGTTAACACGCTTAGTCTCGTGTCGACGACGGTTCACAGGACGGAGTGGCGGTGGAGGACTGTGTGGTGTGGTGTCCCGCCCCCTTTCAGGAGGGAGAGGATGGAGACGACGTCTTAACTAACCCATGGCTCAGGGGATACTACTCAAAATGAGGTTTTTGGGTGTGAAGCGATGAACAGTACAACACTGTTTCACTGCCCACCCCCTTAAAGGCTGGCTAACATACACTAATTGAAAAATACATGTCCCAGTTATGCCTCGCCGGGCGTCTTATCTCTGGTAAAACAAACTTTGGAGTTGGTTGCGTGGGTAAGCCTAACACAACCCATGACAGATGGGAATTAGAAGTGGGGGTGGAGGAGAAGGGAGAAGAGAAGGAAGTGGGGATAGAGGAGAAATCACCTTTCGGGGGACCCATGCTTGATGCCGTCATTTCACCAATAAAATTTTTAGTTCACTAGGTGTAATTGAAGATTATTTTATTTAAATCAACACTGCACTGCACTATACTACAGTATATTATCAATATGTTAACTAAATTTCAGAATGACCAATAATTTCAATGAAAAATGCACAAATATTCAAGACACCAACAAAATAGATGTTCACTCTACTGTTTTCAAAGCCCAACTGACGCCTTGTGGCTGAGTCAAGCTGCTGATGGGCGCACAAAAAACTAGTTTCCTGTACTGCATATATTATCAATATGTTAAATAAATTTTAAAATGACTAATAATTTTAATATAAAAAATGCAAAAATATTTAAGAGCACAACTTTTTGATATTTACTCCACTGGAAATGAATGTAAACAGAGAACAGATTACTGAATTGGCAGACTAGCCCATCAGCTGATGCTCACAACAAAACGTGATGCTCGTAAGGATTTCATTAATCAAATTTTTGTTCGTTAACCGAATTGAAGATTCTTATGGAAGGTAATTCGTTAACTGAGGGACCACTGTACTGTATTTCTATAATTCATTATCTTAATCTATTTCCTATTATATTCCTATAATAATAATAATTGACTTTTTGGAACTACTTTGTTATTTCATATTCTTTCCGAATTCAAAGCATGTACAGCAATTTGTTTTGGGGAAAAACTTACAAATTAAGCCAAAATCCAAATAACAATACTGTATAATGATCCGAATTAACGAGGGTACAGTGTATATTCCTCCCCCCTCCCTTTTTATATAATCCTGTTCTTCTACTGTTGATTTAATTTATCCAGTTTCATTACCATAAAACTTCCCCTTTTTCTCTTTATCTGTTCTTTTATACTTTAATCTCCACTAGCCACATTCTCACATTTTTTTGTTTGTTTATCATTTCCTCCCTTTCCATCCATGTTAGTGCCATCTTGCTCCCTACTGTGTCTTTCTATTATAATTAATCCCTCCCACTTTTCTCTAGTTCCTTCCTTATTTTGCTTCTCTCACTTACCTGCCTCCAACATCAGCCCTTCTCTCCTCTCCCGTTACTGTATCCATCTGTATCACCCCACTCCATCAATAATTTTTCCTCCACTATTACTTGCCTATTTATCACTCCCCTTTCATTTCTCTTCCACTAGAAAACTGTACTTGGTTTTTCAAATTTATTTATTTATTTCTACCAACCCTTCCTCCGTTCTTGGATTTCTCTTTTTTTCCCCTTCATTCCTTTTCTATTTCAACCTGTTCTTCTTTTTTTGTCCCTTTTTATTTTACCTTGTTTTTTTTAGTACAGTATAGTCTGCATTTACGCGGCTTTTGTTTACGCGTTTGGTCATTTACGCGGTGCCTTGCCAGAATGAAATGCTTTAATTATGCGGTAAATTTGGTCATTTACACGGGAAGCGGAACGGGCAGGGTGCTCACAAGGTAGCCAAGTCATCAAAACATTACCGAGTTCTTCACCCGCCACCCACCACAGCCGGCCCAAGTCAGTGATAGTGAGGATATGGATTTTGAGGGGTTTGACAAAGAGGCCCTGCAAGCCTCTGTGGTGGATAGTGATACAGTTGATACAGGTGAGGGCCAATAATCTGCCCTCTGCCTCAGAACCAACCTCCCATCCCCGTGTGCCCAGCCATCTTTTCTACTAACATAAGTGTTAAAAAACCTAATAGTATTGATATTTCTCTTAATTATTAATTGTGTGTGCATACCATCATAAAATTAAGATGTTATTTTGACTTCAAGGTACGCATTGTGTCGGAAAAAGTGGAGTTTGGGGGGTCGGCCCAGTCTCTATTTCAATTGATCCCATGTGTTCTGTTATTTCATTTATGCGTTTCTCATTTTACGTGGGCTTCTGCGGGTTCAATTGACCGCATAAATGCAGACTATACTGTATGTACTTCTGTGCAATCCTCATTAATCTTGCTTTGTATTTTTTTTCCCACTTATTTGTTCTTACTTTCATTTTCCCTTACATAATTGTAAGATTGTACCATCGTACGATATGTTTTCCCATGTTGAGATGGGGGCTTGTCTTTGGCGGCGCCCGGTTGCCAGTCTCCAGCTGACGCTGTTAGAATAAAGTCTATAAAGAACGTGGTCTATGACTCCAACCTCTCACATGGCGCACAGTGAGTAGGATATGTCGGGGCCCGACACGCCATTACAGCCCTGACAAGAACGCTGACATGGCCCCTACACGTCCACGATTCTCGACGCCCTCAAGGGGACGCCAGGGCTTCTCTACACCGGCCGGGAACACCACGCGCGCCCAGCAGCAGGCCATGAGTGCATTGATGGCTCAGATGGCGTCTCTAGGTGCTGGCGGTGGTCATGCTTCTATGCCGGTCATGAAGCCCTCAGCAGCTGTCGCTCCAGAGAAGTGTGAGGCAGAAATGCCAGCAGCTGCGTTTAGGACATGGAGGCGGTCCATGGAGTCATGGGTGCTGTTGAACGGGTGGCCACAACTGGTGGCCACACTCCACATTCGCCTGAACTGCGTCCCCGCACTCCAAAGGGTGATTGACTCGAGATACCCCAGCGATCAGTGGGAGCAGCTCTCGCCCAAAGAAGCCCTGGACGCCATCAGTGGAATGGTTTTTCAATCTTCAAACCAAGCTGTGAAATGGAACGAGTTTTTCAACAGCAAACAAGGTGAAGAGGAGCCCATGAAAAGGTATTTTCAACGATGTTTCTCAGAGGCAGTGGAGTGTGAATTTAAATGTCCCACCTGTGATAACGACCTCTCTGAGTACATGCTATTACGTAAAGTTATGGTGGGCCTGAGTAACCCAGTGTTGAAAAGGGAAATTTTCCAGGGGTATTCTAGTTATAATAGTGTTGAAGTGCTTAGAAACAAATGCATGTTATTTGAGGCAGCAGTGAGAGATGCTGGTGGATTGTGTCGTACGTCTGGCCAGGCAGTGGTGGGAACAGCCGCGGAGGCAGTGGCGGTTGGTGATGACGTCACCGGTGAGTCTGAGGTAGCTGCCGCCCGACCTCGACACCCCAGTCGCGTGCACTGTGGTAACTGCGGCATGTCACATGCCTCTGGTAAAAGTAACTGCCCTGCAAGTGGGGCTACATGTCGCAATTGCTGTAAGGTTGGTCACTTCAAAAGGTGTTGTAGGAGTAAGTCAGCCCTAAGTGCTCCTGTGGATGTGTCAGGCGCTGTTACAGTGGCAACAGCCCAGCTATCCCGCCACCCCAGGTTACAAGTGTTCGTGTCCCAGGCCGGGGGCAATTCCCCCGCCACCCCTGTGCTGGCTGTAGCCGACACGGGTGCTATGGTGTGTGTGGCAGGCGCATCCCTGCTCCGGGACATCGGTTTGTGTCCGGGGCAACTTCGGGCCCGTAATGGCTTAAGGGACGTGGCGAACAAACAGCTCAAGTGTCTGGGGTCCGCCCCCTGCCGCCTCGGTGTGGACGAGGGGTCCACCGTCCAGGAGGTCTACTTCGTGCAGACAGCCAAGGCCCTCTATCTGTCATTGGAGGCCTGCAAGTGCCTCAACTTGGTGCCTGTCGACTTCCCGCTCCATAGACGTGCTGTGGCTGCCGTGGGCGATGGAGGGGAGCGGCACACTGCCGACGATCTACCTCCGAACCGTTTACCTGAGAGCAGCCGTTTCCCGCCGAGGCCAGTTGAGATACCCTTGCCTCCTTTGGAGGAGAATGTGGCCAGGCTGGAGGCATGGCTACTCACGCACTTTTCGTCTACCGCATTCAACACCAGCAGGTCCCCACTGCCAGTCATGACTGGTCCCCCTCACCGTATCCACCTGACGCCCGGCACGACCCCCTACGCCTGTCACACACCCGCTCCCGTTCCGAAACACTGGGAAGCGGAGGTGAAGGCCCAGTTGGAGGAGGACGTCAGGAGAGGCGTCATCCAGCCAGTGCCTGCTGGTGAGGCTACGGAGTGGTGCGCCAGGATGGTCGTGGTGGCCAAGAAAAACGGTCAGCCCAGGCGCACTGTGGACTTCCAACGCCTCAATGCAAGCTGTCTGAGGGAGACGCACCACACACCTGCACCATTCGACATGGTGTCTGGGGTGCCAGTGCACTCGTTCAAAACCGTCGCCGACGCCTTTTGGGGATTTCATCAAGTGGAGTTGGAGGAGGAGAGTAGACGCCTGACCACATTCATCACGCCCTGGGGACGTTTTCGATACTGCAGGACCCCCATGGGACATTGCTCAGCGTCAGATGCTTACACCAAGAGGTTTGACGACGCTATTCAGGATGTGCCCCGCAAGTACAAGTGCGTGGATGACACTCTCCTCTATGACTCCAGTGTGAAGGGGGCGTTCTGGCACACTTACGATTTTCTGGAGACCTGCGCTCGCACAGGTATCACGCTGAAACCAGAAAAGTTCTTGTTCTGCAGGAGAGAAGCTGAGTTTGTGGGTTTCCTCCTGGGGTGGGACCTGTACCAGCCCACTGCCCAACGTCTGTCAGCCATCAAGGACTTCCCCATGCCGGATCAGCCATCAATCACTGACATCAGGTCCTGGCATGGCCTGGTTAATCAGTTGGCTCCCTTCCTTGCCACTGCACCTGTGATGGAGCCCTTCCGTGAGCTCCTCAAGAAGCCAGTGGGCAAGCAGGTGTATTGGGACGACCAGCTGCGGCTCAAGTTTCGCCAGGCCCAGGACACCATCTGTCAGTTGGCCAGAGACGGCTTGGTGTACTACATCAAATCCAGGCCTACGGCAGCTGTCACTGATTGGAGCAGGGAGGGCATCGGCTTCGTCGTCCTGCAACAATACTGTGCCTGTGCCTCTCCAGAGACGCCCTTCTGCTGCAGAGGAGGGTGGCGGTTGGCTCTGTGTGGTAGCCGACATCTGAGCACGGCCGAGGCCGGTTATGCTGCAGTAGAAGGGGAGGCCCTGGCTGTGGTGTGGTGCCTGCGCAAGGCCAGGCTGTTCCTCCTTGGCTGCCCGAACCTCATTCTGGTGACGGACCACCGCCCCTTAGTTGGCTTGCTAGGGGACAGAGCCTTCACGGATGTGGCGAATCCGCGCCTGTTCAGGCTCAAGGAGAAGACCCTGCAGTACCGATTCACGGTCAAATACTTGCCAGGGAAGCGGAACTGTGCAGCTGACGCCCTATCCCGCTTCCCCTCCCTCAGGGCGGCGCCTGATGCGGAGGACATGGACCAAGAGGAGGACCTGTGCGCTGCAGTGTGTGCAGTCACAATCGCAGCACTGGATCAGGATGGGTGCATCACTATGGACGAAGACACAGTATGCAAAGCGGCGGCGGACGACCCAGTGTACCAGATTCTAGTGTCGAGGGTGCTGGCGGGCGACTGGCACCCCCACAAGTCACAGGAGGTGGCCTGTCTGCGCCCGTACTTCTCGGTGAGGGACAGGTTGGCTGTGGTCAGGGGTTTGGTCACCTACACCTTTGACCAGGGCTGCGTGCGCCTTGTCATCCCCGACTCCCTCCGCCACCGGGTCGCCGTTAACCTGCATGTGGGGCACCAGGGCCTCGACTCAATGCTCAGGCGGGCCCGGCAGTCTGTCTATTGGCCTGGCATGGAGGGTGACCTGCAGTATCATCGGTCCCGGTGTGCTGCTTGCGAGACCCACGCCCCTTCCCAGCCTCCGGAGTCGTTGGTTCTGACCCCAGCGCCAGACTATCCCTTTCAACAAGTGGTGGCCGATTTGTTCCACCTGCAGGGCCGCACGTACCTAGCATATGCTGACCGACTGACAGGTTGGCTGGAGATCGCCCACTTCCCCAACGAGGCCACCTCTGGAAAAATCATCGCCAGTCTGCGGGCCTACTTCACGAGGTGGGGGGTACCTGAGCAGATCTCCACAGATGGAGGTACCAACCTTGCCAGCCTTGAGATGACAGATTTCCTCAAGTCATGGGGGGTCGAGGTTGCTCCTCTCGTCGGCCCACTTCTCCCAGTCCAATGGCAGGGCAGAGGCTGGGGTCAAGGCTGCCAAGAGGCTCCTCAGGGATAACACTGGGCCCGGGGGTAGCCTGGACTGCGATAGGACATCCCAGGCCCTCCTCCGGTACCTGAACACGCCTCTGAGGGGGGTGAACAAGTCGCCCGCCCAACTTGCCACCGGCCGCCAGCTCCGTGACGGCGTTCCCGTGGCCAGACAGCACTATAAGGTGGACCAGCACTGGCGGCGGGCACTTCGTATGAGGGAGGTGCGCTTGGCCGAAACACAGGATGGGGTCCTGTCGCGGAGGGAGGTATCCCGCCAGCTGGCTCCCCTAGTCGTGGGCACGCAGGTGCGTGTGCAGGACGCAGCTACCAAGCTCTGGGACAGGACAGGCATAGTGGTGGAAGCCCGCCCTCACAGGCAGTATGCCGTCAGGTTGGGTGGCAGTGGCAGGGTGTCCATCCGCAACAGACGCCACCTGCGAAACGGCTCCACACCTGTGCCTACTACTCCGGTGGTGCACCAAGCTGTGCCTCCTGGCCCCCCTTCTGCTGTGCCCTCCATACCCGCGCCCTCCTCCGCACCCACGGCCCCTCCCCTGTCGAGCGCGGCCAGGCCCAGGCGAGGCCGTAGGCCTCCGGGCTGGTTGACGGACTACGTGGTGTAGTGTATGTGATGTAAAATCAGTTTAGAGGTTTTTTTTGTTTTTTGTTTTTTTGTTTTTTTCTTTGTTTGACTCGTTTTTCCTGCATTATTGTTGTTTTTATGAATGCATTGTTTTCCTTTTGTTAGTTCAAATGTGCATTGTCTTTTCCTTTTAACTTGGGGGGAGATGTAAGATTGTACCATCGTACGATATGTTTTCCCATGTTGAGATGGGGGCTTGTCTTTGGCGGCGCCCGGTTGCCAGTCTCCAGCTGACGCTGTTAGAATAAAGTCTATAAAGAACGTGGTCTATGACTCCAACCTCTCACAATAATACAGTGCTCATTTGTCACCATGTCTTCAAACAATATAGTATTGAAAACTTTATACAGGTTGAATCTCAATAGTTCGGCAGCTTCGACTGTTCGGCACAATTTGTATCTGGCGGCCTTGGTTTTAGTTTGTGAAACTGCTGCATAGCCAGTTGTCCAGTGTGGCACCACTGTAGCCCGTGATAATCAATACAGTAACATTGTTTACAACTGTCACAGCTCACTTCAAGTGGTCGGTGCATCTAAATTTGTCTTTATTTACTCTAATCTTGACTACAGTTTGAGTTTTTATGATAAAATTTTATGCAAAAAGTAGAGGGTTGAACTATATTTATGCATAGTATTTTTGAGGGATTATTAGTCATGCATTTCCAGTCTCGTCCCAGACTTGCTTGACTAGTGAGGTTCAATCTGTATTACCTGTATTTCCCCTTTATTGCTGCTTTATTGTTTAAAAAATTTATCTATATTTTTGTACAATGCTGTAAAATGTAAACAATTGTTTAGCATATTTTTTTTTTTTTAATGTACATGTATTTGGTTACAGTGTCACAAGAAGACTACTCTTAGACAATTTGTGTTAGGAATTTTTGGGTTAGGGCTTCCATAGATTTGCAACTTCAATTATTCCCTATAAGTTGTTAAATAATGGTAATTGGGTCAACTGTCAATGTACCTTTAATAGGAAATATATGCTGAGATGAATTGTTTAGGGCAATACTTTAATTTCACCTAAAGCTAAACAACATAAATAAATATATATAGGTCCCTCAGAGTGTTTACTGTTTCAAATAAGTACCATCAAAATCAACTTTGTGCAGTGTAAGTCAGGTAACATAACAAACAAGACCTGACAATTAATTATTTTGTCACTGAAAGGTGGTTAGTGCTGCTGCACTCTAAAACTGCAAATTTGTGTAAATAGTAAAAGACCTTGTAAAGTTTCAAAGAAAGGCTAATTTAATAATAAATATTAACTAATTGCAACAAACGGTTGTTATCAGTGACCAAATATCACCATGGGAAAAGTGTCTCGCCACTTCCATGTAGCTACTCAGAGTGCAGGACGAGCCACACACCACTGTGCAGCCGAACATCACCATGGGATGATCGGTGATGAAACTGCTACACAGTCTGATCCTTCTGTAGTATTACAGTATCGTTTAAAATACATACATACTAACAAAGACTACTCATAATTTTGGAAGCACATTTATTTTCCATGACTGTGTGAATCTTGTTTCAAAAGATTATCTAACGGTTGATGTATGGTACTGTATATAGATAGGATAAAGAAAGATTATGAACATACTCGTATTTTGAGATTGTGATAGTTTTATTCAGGGCCTTAGGATGGGAGATTGGCTCTACAGTCCTTGAAATTGGACCCATGGGTCATGAAATTACATGTACAGAGAATTTATAATATAAACTGAAATAGCATTTATCATACATGCAGTAAGTGAAGTGGTGTCCTGTTTAGTTTTCTCAACAACTACCACAATATTCAAAATATTGTTGCAGAAGTTTTACATTAACATAAAATACAGTTTTAAACTGGATTCAATGTGTATTGAAAAACTATTCAATACCAGTACAAAGTGTAAAAGTTTTCTTTTCTTTTTTTTTAGTGAAAAGATGCATGACTGATGGAAGTGGTTAACTGACGTGTGTTGTCTGCAAACTTCCATACTGTTATAACATGAGTTACTGTGTATGTTTAAAGCAGGTATGACAAGGAATTATAACACTAGTAAAATTTATGGGATACTAAAAGGGGCTGGTCATTAGTAACAATGAATGCAGAGTTGGCTAGGGATTACAATTTATAGTACAGTATATGAAAAATGCAGATGTTTCATTTATCAGACCATAAATACAACATAGGAGAGCTTGTAAAGAATATTGTTGGAGAGGAGATGAGAGCTTATCCTGTTAATGGTGAAATACTGCGCACATATCAGTAAAGCCACAAGAAATTAACACAGAGATGTACACAGGTCAATAGTACTCTTGTCCCACCTCAAAATTTGAATAAAACCCACATCACCAGGCCTGGCAATTGGTTTGCCATAATATTCTGTCAGTTAAAAGCATTCTATCTCCCAGTTACACCTATTGTCTACCACCCATACAGTACAGTATAGTGATATGAGAGATAACACTACTGTACTGTACTGTACTGTACTCTGAAATATTAATTTTTGTTACTTAGTTTTGTTCAAAGAATTATGTTCAGTTGGTAGTGTACCCCAAAGTGAAAACATTAAAGTGGATCTTATAGGCATAACTGTCCGCAAGGGATGGAGGTGAGGGTTCATACCGCTTTATTACATCAAATTTTTGTTCAAAGAGTTATTCTTTGTTTTACAGTACTGTACATGACTAACACTACCAGAATGCTTTACACCCTTGCCATGCATTTTTATTAAAAGCAGTAAAGTTGATACTGTACATTAATTGTATGAAGTTTAAGTACGGAACTTGATAACCGATGTCTGATATGTATGGAAGATAAACAAAGACTGTGGGAGTGGTGCAATCCTTGTGTGATGCTATGCCAAGGTTATCGAGAAACTGCTGACTGTATTCCTACTCAAGTGACAGTTTCATTTACCCAATTGCACTCTATCCAAATCGCATCTGCCATATGTGTTATAGAAAATGTGAACCCTAATACATTTATTTTACATTGACCATGACCAGTTACGAAGACTCCAATGTGTCTCGGATACGCCCAGTCAAGCAGGCCTGCCCCCAAAAATTAAACCTCCTAGTCCTCAAGAAGTTCTTTGAAACTGATGGGATCGTGGGGATTACCAAGGTGGAACGACTGAAGCTGCATGGAGACATCAAAATCACCTTTGCCGAGTATGGTCAGCCCGGACAACTCGCGGAGCTCTCCAACATCAACGGCATCCAAGTACATACGATAGCCTGCATGTGGGACAACTTGAAGCTGGGAGTAATCTCTCATGCCGAAATTGCCCACATGGACGCAAAAGAGCTGAACCAACTACTTTAGGGACATCTCAGCTGTGTCAAGAAGCTGTCCGACACCACTGCCCTCGTCGGACACCACGAAACCCTACCCAAAGAGGCTCAACTGGCGTGGGTAACCGTGCCAGTCAAGCCCTACTGCAGACCCAAACGCTGCTACAAATGCCAGCACTACGGTCACACTGTCAACAAGTGTGAGGCGCAGCAGGACACCGCCTGCCCCAATACAGAGAAAAAATGCACTGCCTGTGGTGGCCCACACTGCTCTTTCAACCAGACCTGCCCCAAATGGAAGGAGGAATGCAGGATAGCCAAGGTTCGACTCGACAAGAAACTGAGTTACAAGGAGGCCCTCCTGCAGTACACACCCAAGACAAGAAAACACGAGAAACCAAGAAACAAGAAGAAAAGAAAAATCAAGGAAAGAAGACCCAAGAAAAGACACATGGGGCAGAACACCTCTTCACGATCACCTCCTCCGACTTCCCCCCACATCTACGAGCAACCAGAGGGCACAAAGAAGAACAGGACCTAGACACTAGCGAATGGACGGTCCAAGAGGGAGAGAAGATTGTCAACTTCAAGCTAACAAGAAGACCAAGATATTTCCATCAAACAAGTAAACAACAAGAAAACACCACACCCAATCAAGCCGACCAAGTACTGAGAAACCATTGCCCAACCTGACGTTTGACCTGACTCATGGTCCTGCCCCCTCCCCCCCGCGTCCAGGCAAGTTACCGCTACCTCAAACTTACAACTCCACACCACGCAAGCTGTGTTAAGCCACGGCATCTGTCCTCTTCCACTAAAATTCCCTTCCATCCTCTCTCTAAACTTCCACTGAACCTCCTTCACCCCTGTCACTAGCCTTTTAGTCTAGTCTAGTCAATACATTTATTGCTTTAACCAAATGGCACTATAAAAACACATTATAGGAGAACACACTGTACTGTATTCACTCTTTTTCTTAATGCAAACTCTTGACCTATACATCTATTCCTGAACTCCTTTTTTTTCTTGTAAATATTAAGTCTACCATACATTTTCACTGGTACACTTGAACCTTGTTAAGTTGACTTCCTCACGGCTTTACTCTATTAAAATTACCCAAAGTATGACCGATTACCCTTTTTGTGCCATGTGTAATTTATGTGCTAACATTAGGTGAAATATTAATGAAAAAAATTTTCCTAACAAAGCATATATATTATAAATGGTACAGGTGGAGTGACATTAACACAAATGGTATTTTTGTATGCAACGAGATTTTACATTATAGTATAGCATTTACGTCTCTTTGGGCTGTAATCACTGTCGACATGCCCAACCCTAATGGTGGCTGGAGTTATTAAAAAATTTGTTTCAGGCGCTGTGATGGGTCAGGATCCCAATCCACCAGGTAGGGCTACCAACATGTACACCCGCACCAAAAAGTATCGGTGCAGGGCGAGATCGACGAGTTCTGAAACGATACGTATACACTGTGACATGTTGGGAAGGTTGGTAAGTGTATTCTCGTACCCCCCCCCCCTCCACTAAGTGTTGCCATATGGCTGACAATCAGGGCTGCCAACATACGGCTGGAACAACTCGCCTTTCCCAATACCTATCGTCACTGGTCTCAAATTGTTCACACTACAGTATGCACCGTTACTTTTTGTTGAGAGTGTACATGTGTGCAAGATGGCTGATAGTTGGTATGCCACAAGTCATCTGTCACTTGTAAACAAATGGCAGTTAATTTAAATAAGTTTCTGGATGTTAATATTATTACATTCTGTTTTGCTTCATTTCTGTTACCCATCCTTGAATAGTGTGACCGTTTGGTTCTCAGCTTCAGAGTACCATTTAAAAATAATTTGTAAGAGTTTGAATGTAGTTGCTTCCTTTGTGATGAGGCTGACTGGGTTAATCTTAAGCTTTGTCACTGTTTATGCTTTGTGCTTGCTATATGAATTCTACTTGGATCTTAATATAAAAAAAGGGGGGGTCCAAGAAGTCGTGGGTGGGGGAACATGGCGAGCAAAGCGAGCCCACACAACTGGGGGATTTTGGGGGGGTGCTGTAAGCCCCCTCTGAAACTTTTTTTAAATTGACCAATAACATGGGCATTTTGAAGCCATTTGCTTTTGATATTAAGAGATATTCTGAGGTCAATAATTACTCTTTACGATTCATAATTACCTGAATACAATACAGTACAGCATTAAAGAAAGGGTATAGGAATTTTCTGATGAAAAGGGGGACTGGACCCCCAGAACTCCCTGTATCCACCCCTGTGATATAGACGAAATGTAAAAATACATCATTCTGGTGTCCAAAGTTCAAATTTCATATTTGGGGGTAGGACTCCAGATAAAACAAACTTAACATAACTAACAACTACAGTATACCTACTTGCCTACCTCCCATAACATTCATTTATGTAAAAGAATAATATTTTGATTAAAAAGTTTCTAATGTATTATATGTACAGAGTATAAAGTATTTTTTAAGTTTTTGGTAATGGTTGGGTTAGCTTGGTAAGTGTGACATGTGAGAATAGCCAACACGGGCCAGCACCGACTACAGTATAGTCTTCTAACATCCAGCTACATAGCCCTCAGTCTGTCTGGTCAGGAATTCCCAGTTAAGTGGCCACTTCCTTTATTTATCGTGAACCAGTCTTTTCTAAACAGTATAGGCTACAGCATTTACCAGTGTGACTTGAGCAAAGTACCATAAAGGAATACAGACTCACGCCTTCATCATTTATCGTTTTAGCAACACCAATTATGTACATAAATGTGCAGAACTGACAAGTACATAACCCTGGCATTATCTCTAATTATGCAGCAACATCTACTTTTAGATGTTGCTATTTCTTCTAGAAAACAATGCCTGTAGGATTAGAGACTCGAGTATTGGGTGGTGTGGTGTTTGTTGATGCACAGGTGCATGTTCATGGATCAGCTGAGATTATTTTACCTTGGTAAATAACTGAAAAATTTTTAATATAATGTATGTATATTGAAACCAAGTCTTTCTATCACCAACAAACTCATTTCTTATCAGTTTTGAATATATTCTATTTGGAGTCTGAAAAATATTGTACAGTATACTGTATAATCATCGGAACTGTCATAGGGCAGGTACCCACTCCCGATGAATTGTTCCAACGGGACTGCTTTCGTACCTACAGTATACAGTCAATCCTCATATTACGCGGTTAATGTAACCCGGAGGGTACCGCGGAAAGTGAGGAACGCGTAAAGTGAACAACACAACATATGGGATTAATTGAAATGGAGTCCAGGCCGATCCCCAAACTCCACTTTTTGACGACACACAACTATGTTGTAGTAAAAATATTATCTTAACTTTATGATGGCATGCACACACAATTAATAATTAAGAGAAATATCAATAATATTAGGTTTTTTAACACTTACATTAGTAGAAAAGATGGCTGGGCACACGGGGATGGGCGGTTGGTTCCGAGGCAGAGGGCAGATTATTGGCCCTCACCTGTATCAATTGTATCACTATCCACCACAGAGGCTTGCAGGGCCTCTTTGTCAAACCCCCCAAAGTTCATATAAGTCCATATCCTCACTATAATTATCACTATCACTGACTTGGGCCGGCTGTAGATGGGTGGCGGGTGAAGAACTGGTAATGTTTTGATGACTGGGCGACCTTGTGCGCACCATTTTCGCGCCTCTTACACAACATGGCGGATGGCGGGAGGTTTGGATCCAAAAATGGCGCGGCTTGCCAGCCGCTCTCCGCGTAATGGGGTTCACGACCGCGGAATGTGAGCATGTTAGGTTCTGGCAAGGCACCGCATTAACGGTGAAACGTGGAATGCGGGACCGCGTAATATGAGGATTGACTGTATGCTTTTTCTAATAACGATACACAACTATGCTCCGGATCAGTGGGGTGGTTTAGTAACTGAATATAGCCCTTTGTAGACTCCTGAAGATATGGAAAAGTGCAGACTGCTGTGTAATTCCCAATGAAACCTTTATCTTTTCACATAACATACAACTGGTGCATGTGAAGTTATGCTACCACTAATAATATACCGTACATGTACTGTGTACAACTGTACAACCAGCTCTTGCTTTCATTGTAGGCCTAAGCAGTACCAACATCTAAATCTTCACGAGTGTTACCCTCTTGTTGCTAGGCTGCTTGCATCACGGAAAGGTAATGGTACTGTACTGTGCCAGCACAAATGGGTAACAAAGTTAATATTCATTAAAATTTAATTTAATTTATTTTTTTTAAGGCTGGGAGATATTGGCTAGACTAAAGAAATATCACAGAAATGGAGTGTAACAAAAAGAAATACTAAGATTTGCATTAATATATGAAAAATATGATAAAAATAAATTAATCTGTAACCTAGTATGCCCATACAAAGGGAAACTGCTTGTTCCAACCTGCTGACCACTAGGACCACATGGATAAATTTCATAGAACTTCAAATAGTTTGTATAATTGGCAGAAATTTTTTAAATTTTCAGATATTTCACCCACGCAAAAATTGTATGATTCAGCTGGTAATTTGAATTAGTGGAGAATAAATTGTTGAGGTTATACTGCAGATTTATTCCCCCATTTTTTCAAAATTAATTCATATTACCTTCACCTTTGTACACAGTACTATTCATATTCTCTGCCATACTTTTAGTACCTGTACCCTTCCTTCTCTCATGTCATCCACTCTATGCTCATCCCAACCTTACTGTAATATTTCCAGTGATTCCATCCCTTTTATTTGTAGGGGTGAATGCACAAGCAGTAATCCAGCTCTCATACTCCATTTATTGTGTGACCCATAATAATCTGTGAGTGACCTTGTATGTCACATTTCATCATTCAACAATACTACCTGTTGATGCAATCCTTTCAGACTCTTCCAGCTTCACACCCTTTAACCTGTCCCCCAACTTAATGTATTTTCCTTTGTCCTTCAAATTCTTTTCACTCAAAGCCATGACATCTCAGTTCCCTTCCATTACAGTATTAGTGTTTCAATCAGTAATTTCTTCTTTTCCCATGTACACCCACCTACATTCAGTTATATGTCTTTATGACACCGTACTGAAACCTATTTCACATCATCAATTCTCCCAGTAATGCATCAAATTACTGACTGTGAAGTAATATAGTTTTATTTTTGCAGTACAATGACTTTATGTTATAATCAAAATAAGTTAAGTAAATAAGGTAGATCTATGTTCCTAGCATGTCATATTATAGACTACCTAGATGTATAACTTTTGTAAAAAATAAATACAGTAATAAATTTTGTGTATTTCTTTTCTTCCACACATTATTTATATCCTGAAAATTGCACTGTACTGTATTGCAGGTCATCATCTGGGCCCTGGCCACCCATGCAGTAGAGTTTTCATTGCATTTTCTATATAGGTAAGGTGTGAATATCATTACATCAATATATACAGTATACAGTATGTGTGTTTCATCTATGACTGTATAATACAGCACATCATCATCACCACTAATTTAAAGCAATACAGTATTTCATGCATGGGTGGGTTAGCTGTGACGACCTAATGTCTTGGTGTCCCGGTTGCTATCAGGCAATTTCGGATGCCTTTCCTATTGCCAACCCACTTTTACATTGCGAACTGAGTATAATATACAGATTCCGCCCGAGAATAGGGTAGGATTCCGCCACAGAATAGGGTAGGATTCCGTCCTAGAATAGAGTAGGATTCCGCCTCAGAAAACGCTAGGATTGCCCAAGGAGACGGCAGGATATCGCTCCAGAAAATGGTAGGATTCTGTGCCAGCAGACGGTAGGATTCTGTCCCCACAGACGGTAAGATTCTGCCCCAGAAAATGGTCGGATTCCACCCACATTACGGTAGGATTCCGCTCCAGAATATGGTAGAATTCTGCCCCAGAATACGGTAGGATTCTGCGCCAGAATACGGTAGGATACCGCCCTCGAAGATGGTAGAAATCCGCCCGAGAAGACGGTAGGACTGTGCCCCAGAATACGGTAGGATCCCACCCCTATTTTGGGGCAGAACCCTACCATCTTCTGGGGCGGGATCCTACCATCTTCTGGGGCGGATTCCTTCCATCTTCTAGGGTGGAATCCTATCGTACTATGGCACAGAATCCTTCCGTATTTTGGGTGGAATCTTATCCTATTCTGTGGCGGAATCTTATCCTATTCTGGGACGGAATCCTACCTTATTCTGAGGCGGAATCCTACCGTTTCCTATTGCATAATCCTACCGTATTTTGGGTGGAATCCTATCCTATTTTGAGGTGCAATCCTACCCTATTCTGGGACGGAATCCTACCCTATTCTGGGCCAGAATCCTACCCTCTTCAGGGGCGGAATGCTACCCTATTCTGGGTCAGAACCCTACCATCTTCTGGGGACAGATAACTACCATCTTCGAGGGCGGAATCTTACCATATTCTGGCGCAAAATTCTTCCGTATTCTGGGGCGGGATCCTACAGTATTCTGGGCCAGAATCCTACCGTCTTCTGGGGCGGATTCCTTCCATCTTCTAGGGCAGAATCCTACCCTATTCTGGGGCAGAACTCTACCATCTTCTGGGGCGGATCCTACCATATTCTGGGGCGGGATCCTACCGTATTCTGGGGCAAAATCCTACCGTCTTCTGGTGCAGAATCCTACCGTCTTCTGGGGTGGATTCCAACCGTATTCTGGGGCACAATCCTGCCATCTTCTATGGCATAATCCTACTGTCTTCTGGAACGAACTACTACCGTTTTCTGGGGCGGAATCCTACTGTCTTCTTGGGTGGATTCATACCGTTTTCTCTGCTGGAATTCTACCGTCTTTGGGGACGAAATCCTACCATCTTCTGGGGCGGAATCCTACTGTCTTCTGGGGCTAAATCCTACCATTTTAGGGGGTGAAATCCTGCTCTTGTTTTGGGCGAAATCATAACATCTTCTAGAGCGAAATCCTACATTGTTCTGGCGCAAAATCCTACCGTTTTCTGAAGCAGAATCCTACCGTATTCTGGGGCAGAATGCTACCGTCTTCTGAGGTGGAATCCTACATTATTCTGAGGCGGAATCCTATCGTTTACTGGGGCAGAATGCTACTGTATTTTGAGGCAGAACCCTACCATCTTCTGGGGCGGGATCCTACTGTATTCTGGGGCAGAATCCTACCATCTTCTGGGGGGGATTCCTAACATCTTCTAGGGCAAAATCCTACCGTCTGCTGGCCCAGAATCCTACCATTTTCTGGAGCGATATCCTACGGTCTCCTTGGGCAGAATCCAAGCGTATTCTTGGGCGGAATCCTACCCTATTCTGGGACGGAATCCTACCTTATTCTGAGGCGGAATCCTACCGTCTCTTGGGGCAGAATCCTACCGTATTTGGGGCGGAATCCTATCCTATTCTCGGGCGGAATCCTACCCTATTCTCGAAAGGGGAATCCTACCCTATTCTGGGGCGGTATCCTACCATCTTCTAGGGCAGAATCCTACCGTCTGCTGGCCCAGAATCCAACCGTTTTCTGGAGCGATATCCTACCGTCTCCTTGGGCAGAATCCTAGTGCATTCTGGGGCGGAATCTTACCCTATTCTGGGACGGAATCCTACCTCATTCTGAAGTCAAACTACCATCTCCTGGGGCAGAATCCTACCGTATTTTGGGTGGTATCCAATCCTATTCTGGGGCGGAATCCTACCCTATTCTGGGGCGGAATCCTACTCTATTCTGGGGCAGAACCCTACCTTCTTTTGGGGTGGGATACTACCGTATTCTGGGGCAGAATCCTACCGTCTTCTGCGGCAGATTCCTACCATCAACGACGGCGGAATCCTACCCTATTCTGGGGCACAATCCTAGCGTATTCTGGGGCACAATCCTACCCTATTCTGGGACGGAATCTTACCTTATTCTGAGGCGGAATCCTACCGTCTCCTGGGGCAGAATCCTACCGTATTTTGGGCGGAATCCTACCCTATTCTGGGATGGAATCCAACCTTATTCTGAGGCGGAGTCCTACCGTCTCCTGGGGAGGAATACTACCGTATTTTGAGTGGAATCCTATCCTATTCTGGGGCAGAATGCTACCCTTTTCTGGGGCTGAATTCTACCCTATTCTGGGGAGGAATGCTACCCTATTCTGGGGCAGAACCCTACCATTTTCTGGGGCGGGATCCTACCGTATTCTGTGGCAATAACCTACTGTCCTCTGGGGCAGATTCCTACCATCTTTGTGGGCGGAATCCTACAGTATTCTGGAGCAGAATTCTACCGTATTCTGAAGCGGAATGCTACCGTATTGTTTGCGGTATCTGACTGTTTCCTGGGTCAGAATCTTACCGTCTTTGGGGACAGAATTTACCGTCTGCTGACGCAGAATCCTACCGTTTTCTGGAGGGATATCACTCCGTTTCCTTGGGCAGAAAATTTTCTGAGAATTTGAAAAAAAATTGAAATTTTTGGGGAAATTTTACAATTTTTTTTTAAAATATTGGGAAATTTTATAAATTTTTTGAACAATTTTGGAAAATTTCTGAAAATTTCTAAGTAGATTATCGACATTTTGAGAAATATTACCTAATTTTCCGAAGTAGATTATCATAGAAAACGGGAAAGTTGTATCATAGAAAATGGGAAATATCTACTTTCCGGGAAAGTTGGTTATCTACTTTCCGGGAAAGTTGGTTATCTACTTTCCCGAAAAGTAGATTATCTACTTCCTCGAAAAGTCGATAATCTACTTTCCCGAAAAGTAGATAATCTAATTTTTGGGAAAGTAGATAACCAACTTTCCCGGAAAGTAGATATTTCCCATTTTCTATGATACGAATTTCCAGTTTTCTATGATAAGTAGATAGTCAACTTTCCCAGAAAGTAGATATTTCCCATTTTCTGTGATACAAATTTCCTGTTTTCTATGATAATCTACTTCGCAAAATTAGATAATATTTTCCCCAAAGTCGATAATCCAGCCTACACAGCTCCAAATATTCATGGGGAGCTGTCCTCGGGCAAGTCGCCACAGGTCCAGCCACCTCAGTGGAGGACGCCATGCCGGCCCCCACACGAGTGACAGCCGAGGTACACTCTACACCAATGGTTCTCAACCTTTTTCACTCCATTCCCCCCTTGAGGAATTTTCAACATCCTCGTGGCCTCCTTCAATTTTCTCCCAAACCCCCCCATAAATAATGTTGAAAAATAAGATGCAGATGAAGAGAATACCCTATTTTATTTCATAGTTGACAATCATCATTATCTTATATTTTGATAGACTTACATGATTTACATAACTGACGTCACTAGACTAGAGTGACTACTAGACAAGCCTCACAGCAAACTTGAATTTGGTTGGGAAAAAGTTCATATGACCTCTGAATATTTTGTCACAGCTCAATGGGAAGGCTGACATTGTTTCCTTTCAGTCAGGCGACTGATCCGAGGTTGTGTCACTGACAATGCACATCTCATGTCCGGGTCCACATCCAGTCGGTTCCGGCTTTTACTCTTTATATGTAGAAGGGTGGAGAAACCAGATTCGCATAAATAGGTAGTTGAAAAAGGCAAGAGGACTCGAAGTACAATCTCGCTGACTTTAGGATATGACTGATACATTGAGCACCAGAATACAGTCAGAGATCTTTCTTCATAGAGATCTTTGGCAGCAGAATCATTCTTGAGATCAAGAAATTCGTCCTGAACATCATTGGGAATTATAGCAATATCAAGAGTGCCAGAGAAAGGATTTCCCACCAATTTCCCATCTTCCTCCTCGAATTCTGGGAAATACTTTTTGAGCTTACTTTCCAAGGATTTCAGGTGCTGAGTAATTTCAGTTTTGAGTGATGGGTCAAGCAGATGATCTTCATTCTCATCAAGAACAGTTGAATGATTGTTAAACATGGCAACATTTCCTGCATTAACTTTCCTTTGCCAATTCTGGAGCTTGGCAAGAAATGCACGAAGACAATCCATGAGGTGAAACACATTTCTGCCCTTGCCCTACAGCTTGAGATTCAGCCTGTTTAGCTGCTCAAATATATCTGCTAAATATGCAAGACGTGGCTCCCACAACACCTCATTGAAGTGACTTAATAGATCATCTTTCCCTTGCACTTCCAGGAACAACTTAAGCTCTCCCCGAAGTTCAAACACTCGATTCACAACATTGCCCTTGGAAAGCCAGCGCACTTTGGGAGTAAAAGAGGGCTTCATGCTCTGAGTCCATGTCTCTACAAAGGTTCTGGAAAAAGCGAGAGTTCAGATCTCCAGCTTTCACAAAGTTGACACATTTGACCACTGCCTCCAGGATCTTGCTAAGTTCATCAGGGAGGGTTTTCGACGCCAGTGCAAACGATGGATCATACAATGGATCCCCTTGGTATTCGGAGCTACTTCCTTGACACGCTTCTGGATCCCCGATTTTGATCCCAGCATCGCCGGAGCCCCATCCATACAGACTCCACAACAATTTTCCCAGCTGATCCTGTTAGCTGTGAAGAAAGAAGGCAGCTTTCCCATCACATCTACAGCTGTTGTGGTGGTCTCAAGCTGTGTACAGAACAGATATTCCTGCTTGATGTCACACAAGAAAACATACCTAACAAACACGAGTAGCTGTGCACAAGAACTCACGTCCGTTGACTCATCCAGCTATATTGCAAACATACCAGTTGGAGATAATTTGATCTCCTGTATCACTTTTTCCTTTATGTCATCTGACACTTCATTAATTCTCCGTTTCACTGTATCGTTTGACAAGGAAATTTGTTGAATTTTACATTCACTTGCCTCTCCAAGAACCCGTTTGACCATTTTTAAAGCACATGGCTTAATTAAAGTTTCACCAATTGTATGGGGCTTCTTTTGCTTTGCTATTTCGAGGGAAACCTCGTATGATGCCTCAACTACACTTACGGTCTGTTGTTGGAAAGCACCACTCTCGTCCAGTTTCTGTTTTAAGAGCATAAGAACATAAAACATAAGAATGGTGGAAACTGCAGCGGGCCTATTGGCCCATACTGGGCAGTCCCATTTACACCCAACCCCTATTGCTCATATAAGCATCCAACCTATGTTTGAAGCTATCCAGCGTATTCGAGTTAATGATGATACTTGGTAACTTGTTCCATTCATCCACTACTCTGTTTCCAAACCAGTGTTTACCTATTTCGCGCCTAAATCTAAATTTGTCTAAATTAAAACCATTGTTACGAGTTCGTTCCTGGTTGTATAGTTTGAGTACCTTTGTAATGTCCCCTTTGATTAGCCCTGACTTCCATTTATACACCTCTATCAAGTAGCCCCTCGCTCTACATCTCTCGAGAGAGTGCAAATTGAGATGCTTTTACCTGTCTCTATACTCAAGGTTCCTAATGCCCGGGATTAGTCTTGTCATTCTCCTCTGAATTCTTTCCAAGGACTCTATATCCATTCTGTAATACGGTGACCAGAACTGAACTGCGTAGTCCAGGTGAGGTCTCACAAGCGCAAGATATAATCGTAAGATGACCTCGCTAGTCTTGTAACTAACACTCCTTTGTATGAACCCAAGTACTTTATTAGCCTTGTTACGAGCAAAAACACATTGTTTACTTGGCTTAAGGTTCCTGCTTATCATTACGCCTAAATCTCTCTCACAGTCGGATTTCTCACTGGCATCGTTGTTCATCTGGTAACTGGTTTCCCTGTTTACATCTCCTATACTGAATACTTTACATTTGTCCACGTTGAATTTCATCTGCCATTTTTTCAGACCATTCGAAAAATTTGCTTAGATCCTCCTGTAGTTTTGCGGAGTCCTCGTCATATTTAATAACACGTCCTATTTTAGTGTCATCAGCAAATTTACTTATGTTGCTGTCTATGCCGATATCTATATAATAAATAATAATGGTCCAAGTACTGAGCCTTGGGGAACTCCACTAGTGACGTTGCTCCAATGGGATTTAGTGTCGTTAATGCTCACTCGCTGTTTCCTGTCCTGTAACTACGCCCTCATCCATTTAAGGATATTACCTATGATGCCATGTGCTTCTACCTTTCTAATTAGTCTTTCGTGGGGGACTCTGTCGAAGGCTTTGCTAAAGTCGAGATATACCACATTATAATTGTGCCCCTCGTCCACCGATTCGAAAAATTATGAAAAGAATGTTAATAGATTAGTTAAACATGAATGCCAGCTTGTGAAGCCATGCTGGGAATCGTTTTCCCAAATTCCGTTCATGATGGCGCGTGAAGAAATCGGTGTCTCTCTTCGCATACTGTAGATGGATCGTCTTCAGATGGTGCTACAGCTTACTAGGCATCAGAGAATCGTTCCCCAGCACTTTGAAGCACAGCACACACTGAGGTTTCTCAATGCCATCAGCGAGGATTGATGTAAATCTGAAGTTAATGTATCCATCGATGTACTTCCGCTTCTTAGCAACACTTGTAGCCATCACAAATCTAGAGAAAATAGAAGACAGAATGTCAGAACAGACAAACAGATAAGTGATAAAGACTAAAGAATGATAAAGAAGGAGAGATAAATAGGACGAGTTAGAATGACAAACACACACACACACACACATTCACATACATAACACGCCCATGCACTCACACATAAAGCACACATACAGTCATACACAAACACGCACACAGGTAAACATTCACACTCAAGCTAGCAAGCTGAAGTGTACTTCCTGTAAGCAAGAACACGCCTCCTTTGACAAGCACTGCCCAACTTGGAAGAATGAGAAGAATAGTGAGTCATACCAATTTAGCACTAAAAATGGTAGGATTATGTAAGTACAGAATGAGTATGAACAACAATGGCACCAATAAATAAGGATATAATTAATAAAGGAAGTGTACAAATATTTCACCCACGTAAAGCAGCGACCACATGAATTATGAAACAAAATAAGTAACACCAATTACGGAGTATATTATGCTTGAGTCAAGCTCAAACACAATATATGGTTCAGAGACAATACACTCCACTGTTTTCGTGATGGTATCCCAGGCCAGACTGAGATCATTCGGTACTATCACCACTTGCAAAGGGATGACACACGGACACGTACTAAACAAGTCAGTTCAGCAGCTCGGTCCAGCGCCTGTCACACAGACAGGGACTGGACCTATTAAATCTTAAATAATCCGTAAAAAATAAACAAAAAAATAGTACCAGAGTATGTAAATATTAAAATTGTATTGTCGTTATGATTAAACAAAATGACAAAAAAAGTTTGAAAATTCACTTCTGCCAAGTCAAAATAAGTAATACAAGTTTTGTTTAATTCAGATTCCCAACATTATTTGGAAACGTACAATTTATAACAGCTCGCCGTGGCTCCCCTAAATTCTTGCCGTGGCTCCCTTGGGAGCCATGACCCCCAGGTTGAGAACCACTGCTCTACAACGAAAAAGGCCACCAGGGAACCAAAGAAACCGTCAGCTCCCAGGAAGAAATTGGACGTTTCAGCTTCCCTGAACTGAACCACAGTCCAGAAGGCAAAAACCACCACAGAACAAGAAGATATGAACCATCAGACCTGAACATATCCATCGAGGATCATCAGAAGTCCCCGATGAAACAGTGAAGGAAAACACCAGCACCCTGAACATCTTTTCATGTTTTCCTTTGAATCTTAAAATTCAATTCACACCCTTCACTTTCTTAATTATGTTACTGCATATGGAACTCTACTGACAGGCGAGGCAAGATATCAAGAATGACTGCTCCTGAAAATTAGTTAATGATAGAGTTAAGACAAGATAAGAAGTAGGCCTATAATTTCCTTCCTTGCACCCGGATATTATCTTGTCAGCAGAACACTACGTTATTTAACCTAAACTACAAAGCCCAGTTGAACAAACTTGAAAACCATTGCTCATGACAGCAAACATTTTTATAAATTCCTTTACAGCTAAACGCCTACCAAAATATAATGATAATTATAACTAATGAATTTAAGATGGGGATTATAGACCCATCAATAAAACCATAACAAGGGGACTTTTGGGGGACTGTCGACGTTATGCCTGTCATTTTGGACTGCGTGAATTCGCTGTGTATGTTCTGGGTACCTTTGAAACAGAAGGGTTACAGTGGATGAGCCTCAAAATAGTTTACGTTCTTTTAGGGTAAGATTAATTCAGGTTGACTTACGTACGAGGAAACCTGGGATTGGAAGCAAAATAACATGTTGGCAGAAAGGACCCACCGAGAACTGCCAAAATAGAGTATAACACTGCGAGCTCCGTTCCTACAAAATTCAGACGTGATTCATTGCCAGTTTTGTTTTCATTCACAGGAGCCAAGGAGCACGTCTTACAATACACACCTGCTGCTGATTTGTATTGTGCCCGATTTAACGTACAACCTATACAAGTCATAATATGATTAGTTTAGGTGCGAAACTTTTCGTATACAATTATCAATAATCCATAAGAAAAATAAAGTTGATTTCCGAGAGCAGAAATATATAACAGTTCAGAACGAGTGTAATTTTACGAAAATCGAAGAAATTCTCTGTAGGTAACGTAGCGATCATTAGGAACAAACATTAATGCTGGAGTGGGGGTATATGGGCTACAGGCATAAATCATGTAACACGCACCAACCACACCTAACTTTACAGGATTAAAAGATCGAAATGTTTGGTCGGTTCATGTTGTTTGCAATAAAAAATGATTTACGCCATTAACAACAGCTCATTTGAGACCCTCGTAAGTTTACATTAATTTTAGAAGGTGCAAAAATTTTCTCTCACGGAAATCAACTTAAGAGTGGATATTCACTAGACTTTGGTAAAATATATCATAAGTTTGATGCTGTCTTACAAGTGAAATGTTTAAGTCCTGTTACACATTACCACGGACAGTTCCTATGACTGACTTTATAGTATAGTACACACACACACACACACACACCACACACACACACCGCCTGAGCTTTATATAAACACATTTTAAATATCTTGGACACATTCAGAAACAAATTGGTTAAGTGTCTCGAAATCCTTTTAAAAACTTCAGCTCCTGTAAAGTTTATGTCTTGGTAACTTGTGACAGAATAAAGGCTACAGAGAAGGTGGGCACTTTATTTCCTGATATCCTCACTGATAGGTTTGTTTTAACATAGGTGTGGCCACCGGTGTATGATAGGTTCCACGTGTGTGAGATAGAAGTTTTTGCGGCGGGAGAAAATAAACGTGAAAAAAAAGCAACAACACTATTATATCGCACGTGCAGGCATGTGTCAGGTTTACAGTTGACTAATACTGTAGTGTCAAATCTCACCTAGTCCTAATCAGCATCTAACTTTGACATTCAGAGGAACTGCGTGCCTGATGATTACAATATAAGATAATTCATAATATTACGTTATGGTGTACTAAAATAAAACACATTCCCTTACGAATATACTCACCCAAAATATTAAGGTATTCTTTTCACACTTAAACCATAAAAAAAGGTCTCTACTCTCTATTCTAATGGTATGAACACCAAGTCTGTAAACAAGCTGTAGAATACGTAAACATTTCAGGGATAACTGATTACCTCACTACATTCTAAATCGATGGTCTTCAACACGGTGGACTGTGCTATTGCTTAACAAAACTACAAAGTTAGTGAAAACGTTTCTTAATGAAAAAACTAATACTATTTTTTTATAATAACATATACTCATACAATATTAAGAATGAATAATAATAATAATAATAATAATAATAATAATAATAATAATAATAATAATAATAATAATAATAATAATAATAATAATAATAATAATAATAATACTAATACTGATGATGATGATGACAACAATAATAATAAACCAACAATACTACTAATAATAATGGCCATAAGAAGAACAATACATTATCGCATGTGTATTAAATTATAAAAGAGAAAATGACAGAGAGAAGTATATTGCGACTACACTTTGCATGTCAGACGGGGGTAAATAAAGTGGTTTGAGCTCAAGGCGTCAATCGTGTGTCATTACTGAGGCGCCACATGGTGTGTCTGGGCCCCCAGTTTGTGTGTGCTCCCACCCACATGTGCTCAGTCTCTTTGTACATGTGCATCCTGTGAGTACATGTGCACTGAGTGAGGGTATCTGTAGTGTGGTTAAGTTTTCATATTGAATTGTGTATTTGTACTCTATGAATACAAGCGATGTGTGGAAATATACACATAGTGTGGATATACAGGTATGTGCATTTTGTGAATATGTGCAGTGTAAATGCCCATACACTGTGTGGATGCGTGTGTACACTGTGGGATCAGGTATACCGTAAATACATGCACCGTGGATGTATACACTGTAAGCATACGAATCTCGTGAATACATAATTATACAATGTGTAAATATATGTACAAGACAAATACGCATTAAATATAGGTATATGCACACTGTATGTAGTACGTGAGTACCTGCATAGTGTATCTTATGTGGATAAGTGTGCTTAGTTGAATACATTGTGTCAACAGGGATTAGTTTTAGAACTAAGAATGTATATGTTTAATTGTGCTCTGTGTGTGTGTGTGTGTGTGTGTGTGTGTGTGTGTTGCGGTAACTAGTCAATACCACACCTGGCTAAGCAGCAGTGTGTTCCTCCTCCTCCTCCTTCTCTCTCTCCTGTTGCATTACGAGCGTTCAACTGCCTAAACTAAAACACACCCAAACACGTCTGCGATCCACTTGACAGATGGTAATTTGTCCTGGGATTGTTGGGTATCTCTATGCAGCCTATGACTATGTGTACCTATATGTATCCTATGACTATGTGTATCTATACGTATCCTAAATATCCTATGACTTCAGTACAATAGCTATAAAGTTAAATTAATTACACTACTGTATCGCCATACTAATAAATTCCTCCTAATGCTATTAAACAAGACAGAATTTTGAGTGTTATATTATTTGCTGTCTATCTACTGTATGCCCTCTGTTGGAAAGACTATGAACTAGAGCCACAATTCTCCAAGGTTCATACGCTAAATAAATCTTGTAACTGAGGATTTAAGAACGTTCCTGACTAACTGACGTAAATTAAAGCATAGCTGTGGCCTCTTACCTGTCAGAAATATCAGTAAATATTCAAAACATAGAAATCCCATACATTAAGATATTTAATGGATGAGGTTGATATTACTATGAGTGAATATGATCGTCTGAACAACGCCTGGGGCTCTATGGAACTTGTAAACACTGAGACCTTTACGATCATCACTTAAGAAGGTGTAAGTTGGGTAACTGTTTAAGGAATAGTTCTTAGATGTTTTGCCTTATACTCATAATGCTTTGTGGAGTGCTGTTAGTGCCTATATTTTCGCTAGTATGATCTCTTTGTCATTCTCTTTATGTATTCGAATGAAACAAATTATATAAAACTTAAGGCTAGATGATGTATTTAATTATGTAACCAGTGTACATAAAATTTTAGAGCAATAATGTATGAAATCTTCGTTACTCCTCTTGAAATTACTGTCGTATAAATATAATCCTCAGCTAAACAGTTTAATGTCTGGTAAAATTAATTTGGTTTTGTACATGAAATCCGATAAGCTATAGATATTCCTGAATAAATTATGTGATTTTGATTCTGTTATCCCGGGACATATCAGCCACCCGGCATAACACCACCACCACTCACCCTCAACTCCCAATATTTTCATACCGCACGATGGTCGGTCCTCACGCGAGGTGTCCCGCCTACAAGAGTATGCCATAAAATACGATATTAAAGGCGGACTCTCCATGCGTAACTTACGAGAACTCGACCCAAGACGCAGTCACCCTTTTCAAAGATTTAAGATACTTACACTTCTGATATAAATTACTGCCATGCTCTGCGATTTATATGATAAAAGTCAACAAAAACGTATCGTGCATATGAAAATGTCGAGGACTCTGATTCTCAAAGATCCGAACTGGTGATATGAGGATGACGCAACAATCTGTCTCATGTAGAACAACGATACGAAGTTAAAAGCCAAAATGGCTACGAAACCGCACCGAGACTATCTTAGCTAAAGCAAAAAGGACGTATACGAATCTCTGAGAATCCAGCTGTCAGAACTCGGCTCATATTTTATTCCGTGAAGCAGTAAGTCATATCACTAAACTCAATCAGGCGTGTGAGGACCTCCAGCACACCGCCAGGGAAAGGCTAAATTATACACCACCATACTGAGTACACTGTTCCCTCTTTCTGTAATTTTGTTATCGCTCCAAAAATTATACTAATTATTTTACAACACAGGAACAGGCCATTAAGGAAATTGCTTTCTATTATACATACAGTACTATAACCTTTAGGGCCTTGTTCTTCTTTTTGTTCCTCTTCCGTTCCCCGCTACCTCCATCATCCACGGCATCCACCAACCAACTCATCATCCACCTACCGACTCATCATCCACCTGCCAATTCAACATTCATCAGCTGACTCATCTACCTACCGACTCATTATCCACCAGTCGACTCATCTACCAGTCAACTCATTTACTACTCAATTCATCCACCAGCCGATTCATCCACCCTCCACTACATCCACTACCCACCACATCCATCCCACCCAATCCCAGTACCACCACCACCACTACAGCGCCAGACCCAAGAATTAATTAATTAAAACTTATATTAGTACTACAACTCCACTTTCTCCCTGTGCTTCTTCCTGATGACTTCGGTGTGGTGAGGCGGGCAGGTCGTGGGAGGTCACAATAACGTAAATGAGTGACTTCCTCAACTAATTAGACACGTACTTGAAGTCTCCTATCTGGGGTCACTATTTGTCTCACTCGCATGTCTTAAGGTGAAATGAGTAAATTTATCACCTGAATTTCAACTGAAGCTTAGCCACACTAACACTATTCTAACCTAACGTGGCCTAATTAACTTAAGCTAATCTAACTTAGTTTAGCGTTTGGGTGTTTAATCATTAGGTGAAATAAAGCTGGGGTACCTAAACTTCACTTGATCTATTTTTGGGGGGCTTCAGAAACAAAGGCAGTTATATGTTTTCGAGGGTTTTAGATAGATAAATAGAATACTCAATACAATCGTCATACGATTTTGCACTGATTCAATATGTACATAAAACATGTACAGTAGGTATAAAAAAAAATCTTAAATAAAATATGATTTATAATTCACTCAACTCGTCCAAAAGTTTGAAGATATATTGCTTTGGAGTCACATTTGGTTAGGCTACGCTTCTGCATGAAAGAAGTGTACCGGGCGGAAGGCGCTACCTCTGTTATCCTGCTCCACCGGTATAAAAACACCGGCAATACTCACAAAACCAGACGCTAACATCAAGACAAATGGACGGTTGACCTTCAGCTTTGACCTTCATCGCTGACAGACTTCAATTTCTCCTACACTTCAGTCAGTGAAATTTATGATGATACAAATTCACGTTAGTTTTCATGACAATACTCGAAGGCAAACAAGAGTTATAATCAGAAGGGGGGGGGGGGATTTGACACTGTAACGCCTCGAATCGAAAGAGCAATATTTTTTTTATCAGGTATCTATATTATAAAACATCATAAAGTGTTCTTTGTTCACGTTTTACTCGAAGTTTATAAATAATATTTAATGTTATTGTTGTTCTTATTTTCTCAATTTCATTGTTTTATACATTTATTTTTATCTTTATCCTCGAGTTGTTTTTCATTCACCCTCCCGGCCTGCCTCTAGGGACACGACCTTGTGGCGACCCGACATTGCCCTCAGGATCGACCACCTCACACTACCAGGCTCTCACTCCACTTATCCAGGCTCCTCTCTATCCCTCCCCTTACCCCCGTCACCATACTCAATGCCACCACAACCACCATCACTGTCACTACAAGCACCGTCACCTTAATGTCATCACAACCACCATCACTGTCACTACAAGCACCGTCACCTTAATGCCACCACAACCACCATCACTGTCACTACAAGCACCGTCACCTTACTCAATGTCATCACAACCACCTAGCACCGTCACCATTACTGAGGAAGCTTCAATTAGAGTTACTATTTTAATACTGGGCTATGAATGTTGTATTGAACCGTTTGTCAAATTTGTAGTCATGATTTACCTATTTTGTTAGCTTTCTTGGACTGTTTTTTTGTTAAATCAACTTACTGTTTATCATTTGTATACCTTCACTGTCTATGTATATATTGAGACAAGGTGAGTTTGCATGGCGATTTACTGAAAGAATATGTCACAACAACCACCATAACTCCCCAGTACCACCAAACGCATGTGTTAACAACCTGAGAGTCCACCTGGGTTAAGGTAGAGTCCTACGCATCACTTTCTGGGTGGCTTCGGTAACTAATTTCCAGCACCCTCCGCCACCTGTGTCCTTCCAGAGCCTGACGACTGTTAGGGTGAGACCAGGTAAAGTAACAGCTGCAGCTCCACGACACCACCACTCCACCTTATACACCCAGCTTCCTGCATCGCCTGATCACAATGCTCTTGTTACATATTTTCACCACAACGTCATCGCCAGGTTTTGTTGGGTGTGAACTGTTCCCCGATAATAATTGGCAATTCTCACCTGGCTACTGCAATACTCGAGCTAAATCCTAATTATTAGATAGCGATATATGATTTTACCTTCAATAGAAGCTGATTTATAAAGTTTGGGCAAAATACTCTCGGTAATAAATTCGGACACAGGCGTGGCTCACTAGAGCAATTGCAATGTGTAGCTCCTCGTAAAAACTACACCCAGTAAACTATAGGAATCTGGTGTAAGATATTAAGTGTACGAGGTGAAGAGGAAGAGAGCAGGTAGTCAGTCCATCGAAGCAGATGGTGGGAGGGCAAGAGGTAGCCTCGCCTTCTGGAGGGTAACCTCACTCAACTCTCTACACCACTCTGCAAAAAATTTAACCCGTAAAGGAATTTCACGACTGTAAGCATCACCACTGGTGCTCCTGAAACCGACTCATATAAGGTTCTCATTACGCCGTTGCCAACTACAAGTTTAGAAGGTAATTATATCAAATTCCCAGTTGCGTGTGATGATGATAGCAATTTGCGTGGTCGGTACCCTAGGCGAGGCGGGCGTGGGGGCACACGGGCAGTCAGTCAGCGCTGATCACTGCCCCATCAATGATTTATTACAAGTAAAGCCCCGTTTTACTTATACATCATTGAGAAGCGGCAAACTTTTACTGCAAACTTACTGATCAGAAACTCTAATCTTGAGACAGCTGGAGGCGGTTGGCGGCTCTTAAATGTGGGTGTCGACCACGGCCAGGTCTAAAACACACTACCGGCGCTCTGAACCTTGAACCCCTTGAGGAAATAATGAAACCATATTTCTAACTAACGACTCCAATCTTCTTCTTTTTTCAGACTTTGTGGTATTAATATAAGTCATGAATCCTCATCCCACACAGGAAAAGTATAAAAATTTATATGGAAATGTTCAATTCGTCCCAGGAGTAATAATAAGACCCATAACATCTTCGCTTTTATTTGTATATAAGAACTGCCAAAACTATCATAAAATGTAAAACAAAACATCAGACTTCACTACTTAGAAACATGACTCCATTATTTCCGTAAAAAGGGGCCAGGGTTCAGAGGCTCGGGAGTGGGTTTTAGACATGAGGGAATTTATCAGTTTACGACGGAATTTACAACACGAACCTACAGGAAACCAGGTGTGATAAAATAAGTAACATCAGCCATAGGACTATACCTGTACACCCCGGGGCGGCCTCGTAATCACGGGTGTAGTCGTAAGCCATCATTACATCAGACTGTAACCCCGTCGTGGCAGAGACTGTACTGTGCGTGAACCCATGTTTGTTTCACTCTCGTTCGCTATTAAAATAGAGTACCGCATTGTATTCCTTATTTACAGAACCTTTACCAGTTTTATTTCTAGTACCTTTAACACATTTGAATCATTATTATCTTAATGAGTAGTGTAATATATATGTACTGAGTTCAGTACAGAGATCCAATTGTTTATGTATCCAACATTTAAAAAGAAATCGAAAATTATAATGATAACAATGATTGCTATACTGTATTGATTTTACTTTTTATTATTATTTTGTTATAAACTCTGGCCCTCAACACACCCAGGCCTCTCTGACGGTACACGAACAAAATCCCATCGTTGAAAATCCACCCATAATATTGTGTACCCCACGAGACAGAATCCCACCACAAAACTAATAAAGTCAACAATCTGCCACAAGCCCACGTTTCATATTTCTTCAACCTGTGTTAGTTTAAGCGTAGATATGTACTAATTCTTATCATACAACCCTTCACCTCATACATTGTACAGTACATCAATTCAACCTCAAAATACTCAAAAATGTTCCTGAACTAAACGGGTATATATTTCATTTGTTCTTTAACTGAAGGTATTATAACTCAGATGAACCACAGCCCCGATAAGGACTACTGTACTATGGCAAGGTTTTTGTCTTCCCTCTTGTACCACCGTTGTTTGTAGTAATATCAGTCAAGTGATCATTATTTTTGACGACCTACGAATACGTCTTTAGTGACAAGTTAAAAATCCTGTTTTGGTGTTTGAGAGTCGGTTTTATTAGTAGTTAGGCGAATTTATGGTTGTTGTTAAGACTTAAAAAACCAGTGCTGTGAGAGTAGGAAATTACCACTTTATAATGATAGTTTTGATGGGATCTTTAATGGTGTGTTTTGAAGTCACTGAAGAAATCAATTATAAAAAAGCAGCATAACTAAACCTAACTTAACCCAACACAACTCAACCATCCCAACCCAACATAACCTAACCTAACCAAAGATCTGTTTCACCATTGATATTTAAACTTGTCTTTCTTGTTCCATCACAGATCAGTTATTGATGAAGATTCCACCCCAAAAAATTACAGAAAATAAGATGGTGGAGCCCAACTATATCTTTACTAAAATAGAAATCAAAAGTTTCCCCCCAAAAAAGGAAAGAATAAAGAATAAAGTTTTCTATTATTTGTATGATATTAAAATCTAATGAAATATATGATACAGAACCTATGAAGATATGCTAGTGTGTCTTACCTTATCCCAGTGTGTTAAGTATCAGAGTGACCTGGCCAGCAGATCATGATGTACTGTACTAGATGGTGCTGATACACTCTGGAGATAAGCTGGCCCCCTGGTGTCATAAGAAACAGGTATCAACAGAAGAAATGATAGTGTCCGATTCACTAAACAGCAAGAAACAAGTAACAGTGTAAACAAATATGGCGCATGAGTGAATAATTATAAGTTCTCAATCTCGTAAGTTTTTTTTTTTTTTTTTTTAATACAACTTGTTTCTTGCTGGTTAGCGAATCAACCAATCAGATAACGACGATCTGTAGATGGATACCTGTTGTCTTTGTGTGTGACAGCAAGGGGACCAGTTTCTTGTGGTGGCTTGATCATCAGTGTCTGCGGTAACATGAAGTGAACTCTTCTCACTTATAGGCCACACACACCTTCGTCGGGTTCACGTCTCTGTAACATTAGTGAGGGTTTATAAAAAAAAAAATCTGAAAGTTGGGCACGATATATTTCCAAGTCCTTATAATGGGTGACAACAATTACATAATATTCTAATTTTCCCAGATGGTGTGAGTATAATGTATATAACAGTTTGATACCTTCTGAAGAAAAAAAGTTTGTTACTCAAGCTGGCAAAGTCCACCACCACAACAAAGTATAAGGGACCATAAAGTTGAACAATAAATCAGTTTCTTTTTACAGAGAACACACCACTGAGTGATATATAACGGTACGAATGTTTGGCAGTGCTCGGCGATTTGTTCCTGGTAAAATCGTTAATATTTCAGTGATTTTTTTATTTTAATTGCTAAAGCACGGAAGGCGCTTACTAAGGAACATCAAAGTTGTTTATAACTAAGTCTCCCGCCAGATTGGGCACATGCCATTAATGACGTTACACAAAATTAACGACCCACCCAAACCCTTATGATTTTATACAGTATCTTAGTTAAGTCAGGTCAGGTTTAATTGGGTTTGGTTGGTGCGTTTTACCTATAATCATTGATGGTGTAGCTAGAAACTATACCCTTACCAAACACACTTCAAATTAGTTAAATGAACACCTACAGAACCCAGAGTTGCACCCCTTCTTATAATGGTTAAAACCGAATAACCTCATAAGTATACCTTGTGGCTCTGATTACTACCGACCAACACACACCTACCAGTCAGTCACCTGATAAGCAACAGGCTGGACCACTTCCAAGCCTTTACACCAGAGCTGAACTGTGAGTGAATAATGATACTCTGACCACGACGGAAACAACCAAGATCTTCTCCTAGCTCCCGCATACTGGGAAAAGCTATGTCGGATTCTGTTTAATATTTACTATAATTATTTTACTTTGTCAATGGCCACACACACACACACACCAAGTACAGGGTCCTTTCAATAGCAGGTTGTGGCATATACTGTACTGTATGTGTGTGTGTAGTCTCACCCAAAAGCTCGTTAACCCTCCCAGCCAGCTATTGCTGCACTGCCTGCTTCATATGTATGAACTTGAGTTTGTTACTTCGAACCTTTAGATTCATTCGTATCGGTTTCATGTTCTGGTTGGTACTGAGACAGTTTCAAACATCTGAAGCAGGCAGTGCAGCAATAGCTGGCTGGGAGGGTTAACGAGCTTTTGGGTGAGACTGTACATTCTTCGTTACCTTCTCATCTCCATAACCATATATACTGAGGGTAAATCAATAATAATACGCTTACAGATATGATGCTCTAGTGTATAAAAAAATTAAGAAATTGATGTATTGTAATATATTGCCAGAGGTGAGGTTGTCTATCGCAGGGTGGGGGTAGTTACATCAATTTTAAAACTTACCTACAAGAGACAAGTAGAGGTTTGGCGGAAAACTTAAGATAATACTGTACATATATCGTCCTATGATGTATGTCATCTAACAACAGGCTGGAGTGACGGATTTGTATGTTGGTAACTGGGTGGGCTGACAGTGGCGTGGCCTTCTACATAATGTTCCCCCGACACTAGTGAGTTCTCCTGACAATGACGGAGGTCCTAACTCTGGTGACGCATCATTACTGCACTAACTCAGCATAACGCCGCATTGCAAAGATATATTGTTGGACTCGTATCTGAATGAAGGATTTGTACTGAATATATAAGGTCTTAAAAGAAGGTGAGAACTGCTCTGCACTAAGATAAATCAGTTAAGGATAATCATTATTAAAGACTCCGAAAACTCAACATCTAATTTATATTTTGTTTATCTTCTTAGTATTAAAGAACGCCTGGAAATAAATATGAACTGTAAACAATTATTAGTATTTACGACAACTGAATTCATCCATCAACTACCTCATAAAAATAAAGAATAAAAACTATTAATCTTAAGTATGGGTGTGTTTCTGGAGCTGGAACTATTAATATTCTTCCTAGACGTGGTACAGTACTCTCTCAATGGCAACGTGACTGTATCAACCAGACGTTTACTATCTCGGCATTGTCCCAGAAGAAGCCGGATGTAACTGTTGCTGTCACTCGTACACTAATCAGTAATTTACCTATAGATTGCTCCTACACTACTATTATGTCTGTTAATGTGTCTCTTTACAAAAAATTATACATTCCCAATCACGGCATTTCTAACCTAATTGACTGTTAAGACTTTGTTATCATTTTAATGCCACTAATGGGTTCAAATACCCCTCATGCAAATTGTGTATATCAGAATGGGTGCGTCACCATGACTGTCTTTGCTGAGGGACAGGGCGTCGCGTCTCAGTTTGTTTATGTCTGGGACTAAGCAAACAAATGCGCATCACACAGGACAGAGTGCATTCAGTGTTTATACAATGTGAAGGTTGTACTCAACTCTATTTCATTCATCCCCTTCGTTGATAAATATTGAAGGTGCTTTATTTCTTTCAACAAGAGACGTGAACACTTCTCAAAGATACGACCCAAGAGTTACTTAAAGCGGACAGCGTGTAAGAGCCACTACACCACACCGCCTGAATTCACAAATATCCGTATATTAATTTTTCCACGAAGTAAAGAAAAAAGATTATATTTAGTTATAAAGACAAAGTGCAATATCCAACGCCATTTTGGTCTTCCTCTCAGTGTCGTAGGGGAAATTTCTAAGGTGTGAATCTTTTGAGAATTCGTGCCAACCAGGTTTGTTGTGTGATGTTGATTAAAGTATGATTATCACCCGAGCTGAGTTAATTATTACATATGCTGAGTTAATTATTACCTATGCTGAGACAATTATTACCTGTGCTGAATTAATTATCACCTAGGCTGAGATAATTATTACCTGTGCTGAGTTAACTATCATCTGTGCTGAGTAAACTTCGTAAGAGATATTCAACAGGAGGAAGCGACACACTAACACAGCCTCAACACTCACCATCCGATAGACCCAAGTCCTAATCTATTATCATTGGGCCCTTATTCTGATGGTGTGCACAAATAGTAATGGGCTCCAATACTAATGGGAACCGGTGCTAATTGGTCTTAATGCTAATAAGCCCCAATGCTAATGTCCCTGGATGGTCGTGGACCCCAGTGCCAATGGACCTCAATGCTAATAGGTCCTAATGCTAATGACCCTGAATGCTAGTGGACCCCAGTGCTAATGAACTTCAACGCTAATGAGGCCCTAGTACCAATGAACCCTTATCCTAATGGCTAAGTTACGTTAGGGGCCCACTTGACCAACAACCAACTGATGCGACACTATCAACACGAGGCACAACAACAACACTGACCCAGGGAGGAGGCTGAGTGGGTGGTTGGCTGGCTGGCTCCTTGGTCTTCAATGTGACTGGATGATGCCAAGGTAAACATCTACCCTACACACTAAACACACCCTATTGTTTGATCACACACGAATAACGATAGTGTGACGAGTCATATATGTTATCTCCCTTTACTGTAGTAATTGGGGATCACCTTAACATTAGACACTTCAGTTTATTTCACCTATGATTAAACACCCTAGCGCAACCTGACAGGGGTGGGGCTGGGTTGGGTTGGGTAGGGTAGGGTTGGGTAGGGCTGGGTTGGGTTGGGTAGGGTAGGGTAGGGTAGGGTAAGGGTAAAGGTGGTTAATCTTCTTGTGAAATAAGCTGGGGTAATCTTCAGTTTATTTGAAACAGGTATTTTTGTCTGGGAACAATAAGTATTACGACTAGATGACAGTGTAAGGGATTATCCTGCCACATAAGACTAGGTGGCATATTTATATCCAGCTCTTAACTTCGTCGTCACCATACGCTAAGTGTAAACAATGGGACAGCTCCAGCCTTTTAAGGGCACAGAAATATACAAACGAGTGGCGCCATTCCCTTTCCGTGTTAGGTACTGTCTGTGGGGGCGACTACTGTACGAACCTGAACTATGCAAAAATAAATTATCGTTGTCACTTGATTTTTGATGAGTATTGTTCAATGGTCGATATGTTTGGCTATTTGTTCGTTAACGCCCCAGTAGTCGAACATCGTGAACTGTCGTCTTGAAACTTCCAGATTAGATTCCGAAGGTTACAAGAGCTATGTTTTTTTCTTCTATTTATTAAGGATGATTGTCCTTCACAACAGCCACGTCTGCCTTCACCTGGACTACTGCTGTCACTTGATGGCAGCAGGAGTTTAACAGTTCTTCTAAACACGAAGTCCAATCTAATGCTATTCACCTCATCAAGGACCAGCCTCTCACTGCCTCTGTACCTCTTCTTCATTTTAGATGGCGGTGTTATACCGTGTCAATTTTAATCTCAGTAAAAAAATTACCAACACTACCAAAACAGGTCAAGTTATTCTCTTCACGTGGCTACCTTGATGGTAATGACTTTCCTAAAAAAAAAAATCTGTAAAATGTATCATCCAGTTTTTGAGATATACGGGTCCTCACTCCTGTTACTGAACACTACTGCTGCCAACACCATTATCTGTAGTTCTGTTGAGGTTCCCTTTACAGTTACTAAAAATATATGACCTTTAAGAATGTTGCAGAGTGGGTAGTTGTCTCCTGAGTATCCTTGCACCTAAATCTGTCAGACCTTAACTTTGCTCCTCCTCTTGACAAAAGATGCCGCTACCACTGATGTCCGCCTGAGTCTTCACGCCGGCTGGGTTGCTCCTGCTTCCACCATTAAGTTCACACACACCACGCTGGGGACATACACCACATTATACTTCATATTTTTGTTCTCTTCATATCTTAATTTTATTTTTACTAGAAGGTACAGTATATCTATTCCGTGTATAAAGTAGTTCCTGTACGTTATGTACAGTATATTTTAACTAAATTTTTCTAAAGTTAATGTTCTTGGGGATGATAATCAAGCTTATTATTTACAACTGTCACTGTCGATCTGGCTTTGGACATTCACTAACCATCTGCTTTACTGTGGTGCATCCGATCACCTTACACTGTACACCACATGTTTGTTTATTTTAATATTAAACTGGTTGACACGATAACACCCTTCCACTATGTCTTAAACGAATATAAATAACTACACAAACACGTTGGTTAGGATATGTACATAACTATACGCTCTCCTCTCTCGTTGTGACCCTGATGGCTTTGTCTGCTACCCTCGGTCGAATTGTCTTACTGTTTACAATTGTTGTATACCTGTACGTTTTATGTACACTGTATACCTGCGTTGTCTATACACATGTTGAACTGTATACTTGCATTGTCTATATACATGTCAAACTAAATGTAAACTGTAAACATGTATGATGAGTTTACCGAATAAATATTATTATTAGTATTAGATAATCTCTCTGGCTCTGATGTTATCTCTCTCTGGCCCCTTTCCCTTCCTTCCATCTCTTCTTGTCCTTTATACGTCGACTCGGTAATGAGGCCCAACACCAGGGCGGTTAAACTCCATCATCTACACCAACACTGTTCCTGACACTCATGGAAGGGGGACTCTACTTGCCCCTGGACACCTAAAACTCTTCCCAGGTAATGATTTGAGGTCCCTTGGGGTTTTATTTATTGTCAGCGATGAAGGTAACGAAGCGAGAAGGAAAAATAAATAGATAGTACAGATAACAAGAGATCCTCAAGTCGCAAGTGTCGTCTGAATGTGAAAGAATGTTTACCTGTAACTTTGAACAACTGTTGATGCCGACGAAGCAAACGACGAAAATATTGACGCAGACGACGATGACGATGATGCAATAAGAAGCACAAGTAGTCTGGATCATGTTGAGATTTAGGCACCTTAACTTATTTCACCTGAAGATTAACTATCCTAACCTAACCCTCCTTAGTAATATTAGGGTGTTTAATTATCAGGTGAAATGGGGCTAGAGGTGTCTACTTTTCATATGCTAAGCTGGAGTGTCTATTCTTCATGTGATCCAGTAACCTCTACACCTGTCAGTTGTTTGTGAGTGATATTCCACCCGGGGCTACTTGTGGGTCATTGGCACTTTTTTTTTCTTTATTCTCGTATACTTTATTTGGTTCATCAGACCAAAGAAGCCATCAGGACGTGGACGATGACTGGTGTGTGTCAGTGGGTGGTGGGGGGAGCGAACGCCAGGCGATGGGAATATGGTCGGGGTAGGTTAGGTTAGATTCATTACGTTAACCTAATATAGCCCAAGATAATTTAACATTACTAATATAACTTAACTCAACCGTACTAACCTAATTTAAACATTACCAACCTAACCAAACTTACCAAACCAAACAAAACCCAACCAAAACCAAAGTAAATCAAACCTAACCTAATCTATCGGAAGAACAAAATATACCTATCATATATTTCTCTACAGCCAATCACATAGCACGTACAATATATTCACTCACCCATGTTATAAGGAAAAACAGTGACAAGTGTCTGGCCAACCCACCGCTGTATAATTCATGGGGACGCTTCACCATCTTGACGCGGGACACGAGCCAGTAAGGAGCTCTCGTCAGGAGGGAGAAGAAGCATCAGTTAGGAAGGAACGAACAAGTCGGTCCACACATAAGGCTGTGGGTCCAGTCCTCATATCCTCAGAACCAAGACCTCGATTCTCAGAGGGTTATATGATAATTTCTCCTTGAAGCTGATGATGTAAGAATGGGATCAGGTGAAGATTAGACACCCTAGATAAATCACTTGATGAAACGCCCTAAAAGCTATTTGAACGGGTTATGTTATGTTATGTTATGTTATGTTATGTTATGTTATGTTATGTTATGTTATGTTATGTTATGTTATGTTATGTTATGTTATGTTGTGTTGTATTGTGTTGTACTGTGTTAGGTTAGGTTGGGTTAGGTTAGATTACTTAAGGTTAGCATTAGCGTTAGGTTGGTTAATCCCATCCAAAATTACACTAACACTCTGCTATATTTACTAGATAGGTTCTCACTTCCTCTGAACCATTTCCTTCTTAAACACATCACAATAAATCATTAATTTATAATTTATTCATATATTAACATTTATTTATTTGTTTTTACCACAGAATCGAAAAATAAATAGTGGGTAGGACCATAACAGACGGGGGGGGGGAGAGGAAGGGGAGAGGGGGGGGGAGATAGGAGGGAGGAGAGGAGGAGGGAGGGAGAGAGGAGAGGGAGGGAAGGGAGGAGGGGAGGAGGAGGGGAAGAAGGGAGAGGGGGAAGAGGGAGAGAGGGAGGGGGAGAGGGGTGTCTAGTATGATGGATTGTCGGCGTCTTATCTGTACTTGGTCCAAACATTCCTTGAGGGGAAACACCGTCCAACCAACAAACATCTTCCAGCTCACGTAACAAGTAGTGGCTCCTTAAGTAACACCTACAGCAACCTAGTCCGGGAGCCTTAGTGACATCTTAACCAACACAGTCAGGGAGCCTTAGTGACATCATTACTAACATAGTCTGGGAGCCTTAGTGACATCCTAGCCACATATACAGTCTCAGCAGAGCCTTAGTGACATCTTACCAACATAGTCTGGGAGCCTTAGTGACATCCTAGCCAACACAGTCAGGGAGCCTTAGTGACATCCTAGCCAACACAGTCAGGGAGCCTTAGTGACATCCTAGCCAACTCAGTCAGGGAGCCTTAGTGACATCCTAGCCAACATAGTCCGGGAGCCTTAGTGACATCTTACCACAGAGTCCGGGAGCCTTAGTGACATCCTAGCCAACACAGTCAGGAGCCTTAGTGACATCATTACTAAAAGTCTGGGAGCCTTAGTGACATCCTAACCAACATAGTCCAGGAGCCTTAGTGACATCCTAGCCAACACAGTCAGGAGCCTTAGTGACATCCTAGCCAACATAGTCCGGGAGCCTTAGTGACATCCTAGCCAACACAATCAGGGAGCCTTAGTGACATCCTAGCCAACATAGTCCGGGAGCCTTAGTGACATCTTACCAATAGAGTCCGGGAGCCTTAGTGACATCTTACCAACATAGTCTGGGAGCCTTAGTGACATCTTACCAACATAGTCTGGGAGCCTTAGTGACATCTTACCAACATAGTCTGGGAGCCTTAGTGTCATCCTAGCAACATAGTCTGGGAGCATTAGTGACATCTTACCAACATAGTCTGGGAGCCTTAGTGTCATCCTAGCAACATAGTCTGGGAGCCTTAGTGACATCTTACCAACATAGTCTGGGAGCCTTAGTGTCATCCTAGCAACATAGTCTGGGAGCCTTAGTGTCATCCTAGCCACATACAGTATACAGTCTCAGAGCCTTAGTGACATCCTAGCCACATATACAGTCTCAGAACCTTAGTGACATCCTATCAACACACACTAGAAGCCGCAACGACACCTAGCAACATTCTCTCGCAACACTTGGCAACACAACGTAGAAGCCTCGACGACACCTAGCAACATTCTCTCGCAACACTTAGCAACAACAGTCTGGGAGCCTCAAAGTCGTCTAGCAACAAACACCGCGAGTCATAACGACCTATAGCAACAAACCATTAAAGCCAAGCAGAATAAAACGTTCACAAAATCCCACCAAATTTAGCATTAATAAGATGGGATTTTGTACTACACCCAAATAAAATGAAGGACAGTTTAGGTTAGGTTAATTTTGTTGGGATTCTGGCCTATAACCAATAAATGTTAGACTGTTTGGTTATATTAGGTGGAATTTTGTCCTGTACTGGTTATACAAGGTGGGATTTTGTCTTACACCAAAGTACAGTAAATAGTAGATCTTGGCGTCGCGGAGTGTCCTAGCCTAAGGGCGGGCGGTGTGTGGAGGTGAACGACCTCCTCCAGACTTACTGTAGTGTCCTGGGCACGGTCTGCCGGGCTATCAACGGTTCCTGTGTTAAATATTCCCACTAACTAGAGAGAGATGTCTGAAGGTCTAATTGTTTCACATAAACTAAAACATAAAACTAGCGACATGAGTTTCAAATAAAATTACCATAAATGATTTATCTTTAATATTTTTTTTATTCAAACAACAACAAAAATAAAATAAATGATGTATAAGAATTTAATAATCAGTCAAGTATAATGCTATAAAAAATCACATGTTGATATTTTCGGATCACCTGATTAATCTCTACCCCAGTTTATTTCACCTAAAGATTAATCACCCTAACGTTAACCTAATCCCCCCCCCCATATATTGTTTTAGGGTGGATATTCTTTAGGTGAAGTAAGCTGGGGTGGATATTCTTTAGGTGAAGTAAGCTGGGATGGAGATTCTTTAGGTGAAGTAAGCTGGGGTGGAGATTCTTCACGCGATCCAAATTTCCGTCCTACCTGGAGAATTAAGAACGTATGTAACTTACTCCCTTATGAATGGTTTTAGCGGTTAAGTTGAAACGACACTATTTTGGGAGTTTCCAGTAATAGGTGTACATTGATTTGCCTAATTTGCTCAAAAACGCCAGGAAAATTTGTGATTATTTTTACCTGGAAAATTAGCTGAAGGTACTTAGGTAAAACTATGTAATGGACTCCAACGTACACACACACACACACACACACACAATGCTTGTCCCTCGTGTAACGAGGATGGCCGGCCCAAGGGCCACCTAGGCGTGAATTTGCTTAAGGTGTTGAAGCTGTCGCCAACACAACAACCACACCCTAAATTAACGAGTTGCGTGACGCAGTGTCAAGGAATAGTCCGAGAAGATCGGACAACTCGTCAACTGCACTGGCCAACCATTACCCGGGAATACGATCCTCAAATCGATTAACTTCCAGATTCCCAATTACTGCTGGGTAGACAGAGGCAAATGGCTTAAAGGAACTTGCCCATAGTTTCAGCCTGCCCGGGGATCGAACCCGGGTTCGCTCGCTTGCGAGGCGAGCATGCTAACCATTACACCACAGGTCGCCCCACACACACACACACGTTAGTCTCCTTATCATGAGAGTGCTAAGAAGTAACCAAATAAACTAGGAGAGAGAGATAGTTTGATAGTTCCCCCCCTCCGCCAGGTGCTGACACACTCACCTCTCACAGGCTGCTGTAACGTAATAACACACCTTGATTTTGAGTAACGTTTGTGTAATCTTCTCACTCTGAAACCTTTCTATCTTTCTAAATATTGATTCCTCGAGATACATGAAATAATAATCACTCTTCAACAGCTATATCATGTAATTATACCTCTTAACAATCTCACAAGAACCAATCGTAAATCAGATAACCTCGGAAACTATCGTAGGACTTTTAACACGCGATTGTAAATTTCAATCAAATGGATTTACCTGCCGGGGGAGGGGGGGGGGAGGAGGCTTTTAATACCTACGAAATTGTTGATGGCGGGAAGCAAGAAGTGGGGCCGTCTGACTCGCCACTGAAGGGAACTTATCTATGAATATTCTCCTCTGATCCTCCACGATAGCTTTAAAACTCTAGGTAAAAACTCGTACGATGAAGTGTCGATATGTATCCATGAGTGTGTGTTTGTGTGTAAATAATACGGTGTGTTTTGCGTGAGAAATACTCTAGTTATTTAAAGCAGAGTAGTGTGGAAGTGGTGAGGTGAGGTGGAATGGGGTGAGGTTAAGTTACGTTAGCTTAGAGGTTAGATTAGGTTAGGTTTTACATTATGGTATACATGAATGAAGTGCCTCCATATTCCTGTCTCGTGTTCTCGCTAAAACACTCGTCCTATCTCGTCATCTCGTTAAATCTCTCCTTCCTGTCTCGTGATCTCGCTAAAACTCTCCTTCCTATCTCGTGGTCTCGCTATAAACAGACCGTCAATTTGTCTGCCAACATTTGAGGTAAATTAAAATATTATCGAGAGAATGTCTTTAACGTCAAGTAAATTAGTCTCTTGTTAGATGATGACGTTTACTGTCTGTTTTATTCATTTTTTTATTTTTATTTCGTTTCGGGTTCCTCTTTATAGCTCACCCGTTGTCTAATTGATTAACGTTGTGATCGAAGTGTAAGTTGTCCCATTAAGTATCGTTCACCGAGACCTCGTTTGTCTATCATTCTTACTGAAGGTGTGTGTGTGTGTGTGTGTGTGATGGGTTAGGTCACACAAACACACACACACACACACTCACATACACACACACGCGCGCGCATAGACACAGACAGACACTCTACACACTGACACCACAGCGGGCCAAGACATCCCATGGCCCCGGAGATGAGCGTCGACATCGGCCGTAACTGGAGATGTGAGAAATCCTATAATCGTCTCACACTTAAAAACTTACGACATAAACATGGCAGCTCAAGTGGTGTCAAAACTACATCGAGAATAGACCATAACCAGAAGCGGGGATTTTTTTTTTTTTGTCTCATCCCCAGAGAGTAAATTACTTTGTGAATCTGTGAGAGTTGGTTCCTTGGTAGTACCGGAATGCACAACAAGACTCCTTGATGCCCCACTCCGTGTTTTATTGTTGGATAAGTCGCAGTAAAGATAAACAAGAATGTGATAGGAGGGGACACGGCAGAAGTGTACGTCTCGTTACTTGTAATCTTGGGGGTTAAGGAGAGGGAGAACCGTGGCTGTATTCCTGCCAATCTGACGGGGGGGGGAGGGGGTGGTGGTGGTAGGTGATGTATGGCCGCCTTATCCCCGCCGTCAGGGTATACATAAGATGAGTGGTATACTTACGACTAGATAACTGAAGTCTCCTGTTTGTTTAGCGCCAGTCTGGCCGCCGCAAACGAGCGGTCAAGTCGCCCATAATGAGAGGTTACCGCAGGGGCACCCACCACCAGCTCAAGCAGACAATCTCCTCCACTTGGCCACTCTTGTTCACTGCCATATTACCAACACTCTCCTCTCTTACCAAACGCTATTCAGTGTTCTTCAGCATTATCTAGCATTGACAGTATACATGCTAGTTCAGAGATGTACACCGCTGTTCAGTTATTGTTCAACAGTCTAATCAGGGCCTGGAATCCACTAAAGATTCTGTACGTTAGTTTTTGTAACATAATGGTAGCAAAGTGAACGCATTTAGTTAAAAAGATGTTCTCAAATCTAACGTTGATTTCAGTTCTTTTAGCTTAACGAATCTTAGCCACGCTTACTGGTGTTCAATGTTGTGTTTACTTTTAAATACAGTTTTCTTCAGCTTAAGGTTGTTATTTACCAGTCATATATTATTAATACTGAGGTTGTGATCTAAGATTATATGTTTGTTCTCTGAAACTGTTGGTATTATGTGTCTTAGCGTGTTGAGGTTTTGTTGTGAATTAGGTTATTATTATCCTCCTCCTCCTCTGTACCCACTTTCCTCCCTCCTCCTCCTCCTCTGTACCCACTTTCCTCCCTCCTCCTCCTCCTCTGTACCCACTTTCCTCCCTCCTCCTCCTCCTCTGTACCCACTTTCTCCCTCCTCCTCCTCCTCTGTTTCTCCTCCTCCTCCCCACCCACTCTTCCTCCTCCTCCTCCTCCTCTGTACCCACACTTTCTCCCTCCTCCTCCTCCTCTGTACCCACTTTCCTCCTCCTCCTCCTCTTCACCCACTTTCCTCCCTCCTCCTCCTCCTCTGTACCCACTTTCCTCCCTCCTCCTCCTCCCTCTGTACCCACTTTCTCCTCCTCCTCCTCCTCTGTACCCACTTCCCTCCTCCCTCCTCCTCCTCCCCCTCTTTCTCCCTCCCTCCTCCTCCTCTGTACCCACTTTCTCCTCCTCCCTCCTCTGTTCCTCCTCCTCCTCCTCCTCCCTCTGTACCCACTTTCTCCCTCCTCCTCCTCCTCTGTACCCACTTTCCTCCTCCTCCTCCTCCTCTGCTTTCCCTCCTCCTCCTCCCTCTGTTCCTCTCCCTCCTCCTCCTCCCTCCTCCTCCTCTGTACCCACTTTCCTCCCTCCTCCTCCTCCCTCTGTACCCACTTTCCTCCCTCCTCCCCTTTTTTTCCCTCCTCCCCTGTACCTCCTTCACTCCCCTACTCCCTTCTTTCTCTCCCCCACCTCCTCCCCGCCCTCAGTATCCTTCTCTCTCACCTTCTTCCTCTTCCTTCTTTCCCTCCCCCTCCCACTGAATCCCCTCCCTATCTCTCATCCCCCTCCTCTAGTCAGTCATAACTCAACAAGACAATCACTTTAGTTAGCTATCTCCGCCGTAAATATGAACAGATCACAACTATTTCCAGCAGCTGCCTTACTGCGCCAAGAGGCAGCCACCTCCCACAGCCCTTCTGCAGTTGTGGTAGAACAGTATAGGTAGCAGTAGTAGTAGTAGTAGTAGCAGTAGTAGTAGTAGTAGTCTGTGTGCGTGCTTGCTATGAGAATCGTGACGCCACATCAGGAAATTCACACATTTTTTTTTCTCTTCAGTGTTTAATAAATATAATTTGTTCAGTTGTCATTGAATACTAAATGAATCTAGTAAACAATGTAGGAGTTAAGTACACATATAATATACCCAGTGCAGTAATGCTAGCTGATATAATGACTGACAGACACAGACGAACACGCTGCTGATATAATGACTGACAGACACAGACGAACACGCTCCCCAGGTGGCGCTGTACAATAAATAACTATAAAGATGAAGGTAAAATATATATGTTTGTCTATATTTCTATCACCAGTGTCGCTGATATACTGTCAAAATATATTTTTCTAAAGTAACTTAATGATGATATCTTGTATGACGTAGATGAGTGTGTAATAAGACGGTGTAGTGGTGTAGGTGTACAACACACACACACACACACACACACACACACTAGAAACATGCACATGCACACACACAAACACACTACGAAACACACACAGATGCAAACACACACATATACAGACATACAAACACACACACACATATATACAGACAGACACACACACACACACACACACACACACGAGGATGTTTTTAAGTGTTAATAATACAAAATATACATATTCTACGAGAGATGATTTACGTTCAGTTTATTACAGTGGTCTGAGCACAGTTACTCCTAATTTAGTGTACTTGTACCACAACCTAACTACCAGACGAGTGTTGACGTCAGCGCCTTGTGTGGGCCGTGTTGTCTTGACGCCCGCCTGGTCACTTGTCTTGATCTGAAGGTGTAATGTTTTGTCTTAGTGACCGAGTGTGTTATTTTAGTGGTGACCGAGTGTTTTGTCTTAGTGAGTGACCGAGTGTGTTGTTTTGGGGTGACCGAGTGTGTTGTTTTGGGGTGACCGAGTGTTTTGTCTTAGTGAGTGACCGAGTGTGTTGTTTTAGTGAGTGACCGAGTGTGTTGTTTTGGGGTGACCGAGTGTTTTGTCTTAGTGAGTGACCGAGTGTGTTGTTTTGGGGTGACCGAGTGTTGTTTTGGGGTGACCGAGTGTTTTGTCTTAGTGAGTGACCGAGTGTGTTGTTTTGGGGTGACCGAGTGTTGTTTTAGCGAGCAGGTGTGTAGTGTTATCAGTGACATACTGTATATAAGTGTAAGTGTATGTGTGTGTGTGTGTGTGTGTGTGTGTGTGTGTGTGTGTGTGTGTGTGTGTGTGGCTCTTGATAACTCATACTACAATCCTTGATAGTTCTTAGGTTAGTATGATCCTTAATTACACAAATGCTATTCCTCTGGTGAGACCTTTAACAACAGCTAGTTTGTCCTCGCATTAATAACTCATTTTTCACTGATTATTTTGTCAAGACTCTTAATAACTCCCGTGTTTCCCTCGTATTAATAACTCATTTAGCTTTGTTGATGTAGTACCGCATACCTAGCGTTGTTTATGTGTCTTGCAGGAGCTAATTCGTATAATCAGTGGTGATGTGGCCCTGAGTAGCCTGCGTCGCTTTAGCTGGCTGGCGTGCTGCAGGACAAGTTGCTTGGTTTGTTTGTGTTTACCTGGGGGTCGGGCTCGAGTCCTACTGCCAGGTGTATGCTGACCTTGAATTATCTAATACATAATAGATGCGAGACAAATTAGGCTCTAAGTTTTAATGGGCCCAATCTAGCTTACGTATTCTGGTTGGGGCCCATTAGGTCTGAGGCGTATAAGGATGGGGGTCCATTAGGATTTGGGCGTTTAAGAATTGGGGACATTGGGAATGAGCTCTATTAAAATTGATCCTATTAGGACTGAGACATATACGAACTGGGGCCCATTAGCAATGGGATCTATTAGAAATGGGGCCTATTACGAATGGGCTCTACTCAATAATTAAACTAGAACCTATTAGGACTGAAACCCATTTGACCAGTCACCTTACGCAAGTGCATGGGTTCGAAGCTGCCATGTCCTTAACGAGAGAGAGAGAGAGAGAGAGAGAGAGAGAGAGAGAGAGAAAACTGGTAGATAACTTTTTCCTCCTGCCACCACCACAACTATCACCTCACCGGCCTACACATTAATTACACACATCCCTTACCCTCATCATACTAGTTCTCTCAAACACAAATGCATTCTCCAGCCTAAGATTAACATAACACAGACGGTATATATAATCCTCGTGTTCTTTGTTATGTGGAACTTTCATGCGTTACCTCTCAAGGGGTGAACTTTGGGGTACCATAAACTAGCCATTCTCAGTATGCACGTCTCCCCTGACAATTGAACTATTTTGATATTGATGAATGGAACAAACATCTGTATTAGTTTATTCATTAATTTTAAGAGTGATTTGTAAGTTGTTGTTTTTTTCCTATAAATAAAGTGTTAATGTTAAACTAAAGACTGAAGATATTTGAAGCATATTAAACAATAAATAAATAAATAAATTAAAACACGTAGAAAGATAAAACAGAATTAGTAGTCTACGAGTCAAATTAAACTAGTGACATAAATATAAGTAATCCATATTTACAGAAACAGAAACACGTTGGTTGTACTGAGTGTGGTACTTGGTCTCTTGTTGATTAATTATCTTTCACTCACATATCCTTAGCTGCGTTAGTTAGCCCAATGACTGTTTTTCTTTTTTTACTCACAATATATTTTTCTTTTGTTTATTCTTCTCGTTTGTGTCTCGGTTAAAAAACGCTTCCGGGGCTTAGTGTCAACTGAAGGGTGACTGCATGGTGTAGGTTAGTGTCGTGCCCATGTCCACCACTAATGTCTGTTTCACACCTAATAGTGCAGCAACAGAATCATCAACACATCCTGCCACCTGCCTCCCCCAACGTGTTGAGGTCGAGTCCACCTCCTCTGTAACAACAGTCGCCCCCACACAACATGACAAGCTATTTATTCAGTAGATAAACATGAACGATCGTGGCCTTGTGTCTCTAATTTGATTTATAATTGAAGCGATGAGGCATGAATGGTTGTGGTTGTTCCTGCATTAAGAGAACGATGTTAAAACTTACCAACTCAGACAAAAAACACCCACAATGAAGGAGCAGAAGCCGTTGTAGTAAACCTGTTTAAAGGTATTCTCGTCATTACTACGAATATTATAGACAAAATTTATTTTGACTTTATAATTGGTTCATAATGCTTGGGTGTGACTGGAGGCTCTGCCCTGCCCTCAGGAGACGACAACCTAGTACAAACTTCTGAATGAAGGCGAGTGTTACCTCCACGTGCAGTGCTAGCTGGTGTTTATCTGGCCAAACTATCTCACACCCACACAAAATGATCAATAAAACTTAAGAAACGTAGCAATTACCTTCATTGCTATATATTCAAGTGTATTATGAACCACTAGGTACTTTAATTAACTATCATGTCCTGTTTATGAAGGAAATTAAAGTACATACTAGTCACATGTTGAAGTGCGACACCCGTGTTATCTAGGCGTTGTCTGGCTACGTCCCTCACACTACCTGCCGCCACACCTGCTCATCATCAAGTTTGCCAGGTCGACAGGCAGGGGGATACCTAATGGTCACTGCCATTATATTGTATCAATTTGTTATTGTGGTTTAATATGTCACTGTTACCACACATATACGATTATTGTCGCATATATCATGATAGGTGAGTATGGCCCTTGTACTTTGAACGTTCTTAATTTTATATTCACAGATACGAAGTGAAAATATGATCACTCACCCACTGCTGACCACACACACACACACCCTGCACAGCCCTCACCCACCTAGTAACACCTGGACCTGGCACGGCAGGTAAGCGGGTGGCGGGTTCTTACCAATTCACACACACACACACACACACACACACACACACACACACACACTGCGCCATGTATCGATATCACTTGATCTTGTACAACAGCTGAAAATTAGGCACCCCAGATTATTTTACCTGACGATTAAACACCCTAACACTACCTGGGGGGTTGAGTTAGGTTGGGCTAGGTTAGGTTAGTTTAGTTTAGTTTAGTTTAGTTTAGTTTAGTTTAGGTTAGGTTAGGTTAGGTTAGGTTAGGTATGGATACGTTAGTTTATGTTATGTTAGGTTAGGTTAACGTTAGGGTGTTTAATCCCAAGGTAAAATAAACTGGGGCGCCTCATCATCCAGTGATCCATCTTTTTTTTCAGGAGCAAGTACTCGGAACAAGAAATCATGTGAGGTAGTATCCTTCCTTCCTTAGGCTTTAGTAAGCCCCTTTATAATATTTATACTGTATATACTTGTCACACTTGCCAGATGCTTCTGGTGTTATTGTACAGGGGTACCTAGTGACAGCACTAGGATCCCGCTTCCTCTATCAAGGAATAAACAATTGAAATTGAATTGAAATTGTGAGGTAGTGAACACACATTCGTTAAATACTCAGGTTCATTACTGATGTTGTGTGGCTGTTTGGCCCCCATGATATACCTCCCATCAATTCTTCTTCTCTGACTGATGTATGAGAGGTCCGTGTCCTCCTGAGCAGCCAGGATCCAGCAGAATCAAAGGTTCGTATGATGTCTATCTCTCGTAATTGAAGATGAAAGAATGTACTTAACTTTATGACTTAAGCTAAAGCACAAATATAACGTCCATACTAACATCAGAATTACAGTGAAACGCTACCTTAACTAGATACTTTCACTTAGCACCGATCATGGAACAACATTAACATATAGACTTCTTAGAAAGGTTCTCCACATTTTGTCCTGGAGCATCAACAAATTTACTTAACGCAAAGCCTCCCTGTAAACCTGGAGTAAATAGTGTATAATACAGTACGGTATATGGATGGGTGAGGTGCATGAGCTACTGTAAGATGATTTCGTCCCGCCAGTCCGTCCCACCTACTATAGAGGGCTGGGATGTGTCATCCTCAGGGCACTCCTGTCCTCATAACACAACTTTCCTGGTACACGTCACAACATGACAGTCAGTCGCAGAAAGAATAAGGGCAACCAAAAACTTGTCAAAATCCTTTCAATCTTTCTTTGAATGATAAAGTTTTAAAATAATTTTAAACTTATAAAGGAAAGTTTAGGAAGAAGAGTATATTCAAATTTCTGGTGAAGGACTGACTCCGGATAAATTAGTTATGCACTGACTGATGGTTTACGCAGCGGAAAAGTGTAAATAAATGTGCGCCACAACGCCAGCAGTGTACAAACGCTGGGTGGAACAGAGCGCTGGTCAGGCCACCACTGTTGCCACCACTAGAGAAAAACCAACACATAACGAGAAGTTAAGATGAAAGAGGAAGCAGACAATAAGTGGGTGAGGTGAGGTGTTTTTGGTGTTCATGCTGTGACCTCCCCTGCTCCAGTACTTGGCTCCAACCTACAACAAAATGTCCACAACCCTTCTCTTGAGTGGGCGGTGGACAGTAGTGGTAAAAGAGGAGGCCAAAGGAAGGCTATAGGTAGAAGGATAAAGCGTGGCGAAATTTACCTCCAGGATTATTATAAGATATTGGCGAGTAGGGTTAAAACCGAGATAAGGAAGGCCAAGAGGAATAATGAGGTAAGGATAGCAAGGGAGGCGAAGACAAACCCCAAAGGATTCTACCAAATGTATCAAACTAAAACACGAGAAAAGATTGGACCAATACGGTCAGATACCGGCGAGCTCACTGATAACGACGGAGAAATGAGCAATAATTTGAATAAATATTTTTCAACAGTTTTCACCACTGAAAATTTAAACATGATACCCGAGGCACCGACTCTATTCAGAGATAGTGAAGAAAACAAATTAAGCGAGATAGTAGTGACTAGTAACGATGTTAGTAAGCAAATAGACAAACTAAAGCCTAATAAGTACACCTGGCATATGCCCAGATGCAGGTTATATTTGCACAAAGTATGAAATAAATGTAAGGAAGCAGCTTTCAGGTACTGCTCCTGCTAGCAAAGTTGTTGAGTAACATGTCCCTACCTCACCTAAACACACCTCACCTCACCTCCCAGTACCACGTGTGCTCATTCAGTACCAGATGAATATTTTACCAAAATATGCATTTATATGCAGTTATCTAGGTAATATGCACTTATCATAGAAATCACGCAAAATATGCATTTGCATATGAAATATGCAAATGCATAACTGACTTAAGTTCAAGAATAGGGGAATGTAGGATCCCTTACTAACATGTCCTCTGTAACCAGAATACCGATTTTCAAGAAGGGGGATAGATCACTATCCTCTAACTACAATCAGTCTAACATCAATAGTAGGCAAATTACTGGAAGCAATCATTTCAAACTCTATACGAAATCACCTGGAGAAGCACGGATTGATCAATGATTCCCAGCATGGCTTCACAAGCGGACGTTCTTGTCTAACTAATCTATTAACATTCTTTTCATCAGTTTTCGAATCACGACAATTATGATGTGGTATATCTCGACTTTAGCAAAGCCTTCGACAGAGTCCCCCACGAAAGACTAATTAGAAAGGTAGAAGCACATGGCATCAAAGGTAACATCCTTAAATGGATTAGGGCTCAGGACAGGAAACAGGGAGTGAGCATTAACGGCACTAAGTCCCATTGGAGCAACGTCACAAGTGGAGTTCCCCAAGGCTCAGTACTTGGATTATTATTTATTATATACATAAACGACAGATATATCGGCATAGACAGCAACATAAGTAAATTTGCTGATGACACTAAAATAGGACGTGTTATTAAATCTGACGAGGACTCAGCAAAACTACAGGAAGATCTAAACAAATTTTTCGAATGGTCTGAAAAATGGCAGATGAAATTCAACGTGGACAAATGTAAAGTACTCAGTATAGGAGATGTAAACAGGGAAACCAGATACCAGATGAACAACGATGTCATAGAGAAATCCGACTGCGAGAGAGATTTAGGAGTAATGATAAGTAGGAACCTTAAGCCAAGTAAACAATGTGTTTTTGCTCGTAATAAGGCTAATAAAGTACTTGGGTTCATACAAAGGAGTGTTAGTTACAAGACTAGCGAGGTCATCCTAAAACTGTATCTTGCACTTGTGAGACCACACCTGGATTACGCAGTTCAGTTCTGGTCACCGTATTACAGGATGGATATAGAATCCTTGGAAAGAGGAGAATGACAAGACTAATCCCGGGCATAAGGAACCTTGAGTATAGAGACAGGTTAAAGCATCTTAATTTGCACTCCCTCGAGAGACGTAGAGCGAGGGGCGACCTGATAGAGGTGTATAAGTGGAAGTCAGGGCTAAACAAAGGGGACATTACAAAGGTACTCAAACTATCCAACCAGGAGCGAACTCGTAACAATGGTTTTAAATTAGACAAATTTAGATTTAGGCGTGAAATAGGTAAACACTGGTTTGGAAACAGAGTAGTGGATGAATGGAACAAGTTACCAAATATCATCATTAACTCGAATACGCTGAATAGCTTCAAACATAGGTTGGATGCTTATATGAGCAATAGGGGTTGGGTGTAAACGGGACTGCCCAGTATGGGCCAATAGGTTCCCTGCAGTTTCCTCCATTCTTATGTTCTTATGTTCTTATATACTACACGGTATAACTCGATCACTGATATGGAGTAGCGAAACTAAAGCTGGGAGTAATGAGAGAGGAGGGGGGGGGGTGTGGCCTTCAGTATTACAAGCGGCACATTGACCGACTGACGGAGTCCTCAGAGGCGGACACACATCCCAACAACCTGTTAAAGCGTTGCCAGAGACCCTCAACAACACCAACAACCACACCAGAGTCCTCCTATTCTATGCATCTTACGACCCTGACTGAATTCGACTCCCTTCTTGTGTCAGAGGCTTCACTAACGAATAAGTCTGACAACGGCGCAACTAATAAGAAATAAAACGGAGGCCATAAAGCGATAAGGCCGTGACGACGAGCGACCTTCCTTGGCAACCTTGCCCACTAACTGACGTATCTCACCCTCACATCAGCTCGGCTCTCGAGGGAACCGAATTCTGAGATTGTCGAATTTAATGATCGGCAAGAGTTTATTAAAGAGAAATACTCACTTTTGCACGATAAAGGTGAATATGATTAGCGTTATTATTGGTGAGGGCGGGAGCGTCTCTAGGTGTCGGCGGCGGCCCCAGCTTAGCGGAGTCCTTTGATCTTCTGCACCAGCGAGACGGTAGCGACGAAACCCACCCAAAAAACTTACTCACCATTAAGTACAGTATTGTATTAAATTTGCGTATATCATCTTGTGGTGGTGTGGTGTGGTGTGGTGAGGTAAGGTGTGGTGTGTGGTGTGGTGTGGTGTGGTGTGGTGTGGTGTGGTGTGGTGTGATGTGTGGTGTTTTGTGACCACTCGACCCGCTCTTAATACTGTGTCATAGTAATTGTAGAACAGACTGTCTCTCCTGCTGTTGTCTCTTCCATATATTACACTTCCAGTCCTCCTCCCTCCCTTTCTTCCTTCCTCACACACCATACTTACCTCCCTCCTTCACACACCATACTTACCTCTCTCCTTCACACACCATACTTACCTCCCTCCTTCACACACCATACTTACCTCCCTCCTTCACACACCATACTTACCTCCCTCCTTCACACACCATACTTACCTCCCTCCTTCACACACCATACTTACCTCCCTCCTTCACACACCATACTTACCTCCCTCCTTCACACACCATACTTACCTCCCTCCTTCCCTCCTTCACACACCATACTAACATCTTTCCTTCTATCTAGGGGAATGTCTGGCTGGGGAATAAGTCTATCTAGGGGAATGTCTGGCTGGGGAATAAGTCTATCTAGGGGAATGTCTGGCTGGGGAATAAGTCTATCTAGGGAAATGTCTGGCTGGGGAATAAGTCTATCTAGGGAAATGTCTGGCTGGGGAATAAGTCTATCTAGGGGAATGTCTGACTGGGGAATAAGTCTATCTGGGGTATATGTCTAAGGGGGGGTTCCGGCATGAGAAAATTAATGGGTAGAGGAAGACCAGATAAGGTAATGGCAGTGCAAGACAAGTGACATTGACATGCTATCCAATATCGCCGCCGCTACTCAACCCCCTCACCACCGTCCTACACCACAACCCGACATTATTAATCAGTCCATCTCCTCGACGCTACCACGAAAACTAAACTCTGTCACTCGAGCTCGTTAACAACTCACGCCGGGTGGTTGATGTCCATTTTAGAAGTTGTGACCTCTCCTGACCCTAAAAATATACCAAGGGGGGATTGTCGGAGGAGATAATGACCTTGATTGACCTATGACCTTGTAAATTTGAGGAGTTGGAGATATGACCTTGATTAACCTATGAACTTGTAAATCTGAGGGGGTTGTCGGAGGTGATATGACCTTGAACTCTGACCTACATGACCCTGTAAGTCCGAGGGATTGTGAATAATTAAAATGAAGTGAGAATAGAGTAGGCGTTTCCGTTCTCGTACATGACTTACACGCCAAGATGTGACCTTCACCTTCTAACCTCCAGCACACACACACACACACACACACACACACACACACACACACACACACCAGCTCTAGGGATGGTTAAGGTGAGTACTGTGTATACATGCTAAAGATGACCACTGTATTAGACGCTCTTTCCACTCATCATTTATGTTGCATAACACTTTAATGGTCACCTGAAGATTATCCCTCAGCCTTATACCACCATTAGATTAACTACCCTAACGCTAACCTAACCTAACCTAATTTAAGCTAACCTAACCTAACCTAATTTAAGCTAACCTAACCTAACCTAACCTAACCCCAGGTAGCCCATATTTTGCCAAGAGCTATAACAACAAGTTAAGTGTCTCTGTCTATCCGTGTCAGAAGTTAATGTCCCTGTGGTGTTGGTGATCGTCTCTCCAGGATGGCTCTAGCTGTGATGACAATAAAAGACATTTGAAATAAAAAAGGCTAAAAAAAAAAAAGTCATACACCCGCCAGCACTAATCCGTTGTCCTACCGGGTTACAAGGGAGGGAGGAAGGAGACCCTGAGCGCTGCCAGTCGTTCTAAACTGTCGTACAGCACCAGCCAGGGAGTACCATTATGAGGGGAAGGCACTTAAGGACGGCTAAAAAGTACCCTGACCATAAAGCGGGAAAAAGTGGTGTAATTAATGGGAAAAAGGTTGTTAGAGGTCACAAGTCTTATAAAAGTACATTAAAAAAATCATACGACAGAAAAATACAAGAAATACTGTATTACGAATTTAGAGACAAAGCTTTTACTAATATAAAAGCTTAAGGTTACTTTAATAAAAATGAGAAAGAAAAAGGAAGTAGAATGTAAGGTCTTAATAGAGTCACTGGGGGAGGAGACGCCGCCATTAGCCCATCACCACAATGGCGTCTCTCATCAAACAATTGAAGCTGCCAAAACAACTCAACATTTGCTGCTTAAACCGTAATTCTGAACAATGGAGAGTTATAAGATAAATAGAACGTGTTCTTATGAACGCCTCTCACTCATCACTTGAAGGAGAAATATGTTCCCGGAACGTCTGAACTTAAGTGTAATAATTCAGGTTTATAACGACTTTCAAGTGAACTAGTAAGTGACACAGCTGTAGTTTACACCCGTCCTGGATCTATATTATTTGTAAATAATAACAGCGTGGCGAGGAAGACACGTGCGTCCACCGCTCAGCTGTCGAGGGTCACGCTGGCACTCCTCTGACCCTCTTCTGTGGCACTCTGCATACTTCTCCCTGACCCTATGCTGTGGCACTTCTCCTTGGGTTTTACCCATGGTGATTCTCTCTGGATCTCTTCTATGTCACTTCTCTGTGACTTTTTTGAGGTACCTCCCCCGTTACCTTCCTCCCTGGCACTCTTGTGGCCTCCCTCTGTTACCTTCCTCCCGGCACTCCACTACACTGCCCCCGCCGCCCTCCCCTCCCTCGTTATCACTCGGCAACAAACACGTGGAAGAGTTATAGGCGCAGGTTCATTATGGTTTTGTTTCCATAAGATGATTATCTGAATACTGAGTGTGTGCCTCCCTCACACCCCGCTATGCCACAACACCATTAACTGTACAGGTGTGCGTGATGACCACACTGTCGATATCTGTAGATATAGCGAGGATCACAACGGTATTAACTGAATATAATAATGCCTGAAATAATATATCATAATAGTAATAACATCTAAACATGGGAGTATACAGTATCTCTTCATACAGTATATTTTGTATGTAACAACATATAAAAACATTATTCCCTTGTATGTCATGGTAAAACTAGTGTACTGCTTTATGTTATTAACATACTAAACATTACTCTCCAACATATAATTAAAATATTATTATTCATATCTGTTACTGATAACCTTTGAGCCCCATCATCCCTTCATCTGTGTTTTAATAAACATCCCAATAATTTCCTCCGAAGAAAACTTAATAAATTGCTTCCTTAAAGATGACTCCGTGATGTTTACACGATCACTGGTACACACACATAACTCCCCCTGTATACACAACCAGCTCCCGACACTCCTTTTATATCTCCTACGATACACTCACCAGTCATTCATCACCTTAATGTGTTTTCGTAATTAAACATGAAGTAGTAATTAGTTTCCGGAGAACAACACGTCGCTCATGTTGCATCTACCAGCAACTCCTTAATTAAGCCTCACCAGCAGTCTCGCATCATTGATGGATTTTTCTTTTCTGACGTAACAAGGCGTGGTGGGGTGCGGGGCGCCGGACCCAACAAGACCTGTCCACCAGTGTCTCTGACCTGCGTTGACCAACATCACACATACACATTCCCCACCTGTAGTTCCGATTCCTCAACCTATGTGCACTCTCACCACACTGAAACTTTTCCTGGTAATTGAAACTCAGTTGAGGAGTTTGGTGTACACACTGACGACAAGTTACTCAATATGAGAGACGGAGGCGACGAGTAGTTAGCTTGAGGTTGACGTGGCTAGCTAAGGCAGTGGTGGACTCAGCTGGACACAAGGGCGCCTCTATGGCCGCCTGCCTACACACACACACACACCAACCTCCTGCCTGCTGACAGCTGCCCGCTGTCGACGGATTTACGAGGAAGATGGTCTTGTAATCAATCTTTTATCGGCTGTAAACTCTCTGCCAAATATTTGAGTAAGCACTTGTAACAGGACTGAGATTGGCGCTAGGCGGTGGCGGGCCAGCTAGTAGCCACCACACTTCCGTTCACTTTAACAACCTTCCGCTGCCCCTCGAGGCTGACTAACGTGACTTATCCTCCAGAACTTGTGAAAATAAACATATGCCTTGCACGTGCGTAAAAACACGAACAAGTAAACGTGTAAAATGCTGCGCCAACCTAGAAATCATTTATTTCCTGTTAGTGAGTGAATGATATCACTCATGTTTATTTATCGGTACAGTAATAGAATAAATGAGTCTCATGAGTCAGCTAGGGAGCGAGTGGCGTACAGAGCTTCTGGTGTAGCCCACGACCATAGTGTAGCCCACGATCATAGTGTAGCCCATGACCAAAGTGTAGCCCACGACCATGGTGTAGTCCATGATAAACCGGAGAAAACGACAAAATCAATCATCTAATTTTCACACACTGGAATAAATGCAGAGGTCCGACTCCTGCGATAGTTATCGTGAAACTGACGGATTTAATATCGCCTGCCAAACAAAAGTACTCCTACCAGTACTGAGATTGCTAATGTCATACTTTTGTATATCATGTACAAAAGCAACAAAAGTTCTAACACACACACACACACACACACATAAAGATATACGCACGACAAGGAAAGCATAAATCGTGCCAATAATCTCGGAGCGGTGTTAAAGGTCATAAAGCGAGCGAGCAGAGTCAGTTATCTCAGTGTGTACATGTCGGGGATATTGGATGCATGTAGTCTGGCCATGTTTGTGTGCTGGTGCTCCACATAGATAACACACTCACTAACAAGGCTGTGTAAACGTGGCTTACATCATCCTGTGCCACCCTCCTCACTCCTCTGTTCCTTGCCGCTACGCAGTCATCTTCCGCTGCGATTTGGCTACTCATATCACGTGTACTATGATAACATACGTATAAGACTACTTCTTTTTTAGGACTTGTATCAAGAGATTTAGTGTTGGGTCATAGAGAACAGATTTTACTTAATGGCAATACACTTCTTTTTTTAGATTTATGTTAATGAATATTTGGGTCTCAACATAGCGAAAGGATTCTCTAAATAAGAACACCCTTTTCATATTAATATTAATGAATTTAGGGTTTAGCTATAGGGAACAGACGCCCCGCGCATTCCCAGTGTCGTAAAAGTCTACTCAAAAGGGTGGGAGAGAGAGCGCTCCTGTCGCCACTTGACGTAGCCCCTCGTGTACAGGTGCGGCCAGTCGAGCACAAAAGTGACACTAAACCCTCACTAATCCACGAGAAGCAATTCGACTTGATGTGGGTTAACTGAAGATAAAGAGGAGAAACGACGAATCCAAGAGAATAATAAAAACGAAAATATCTAGCAAAGGAGGTTACAGTTTTGCTAATCGTATGTAGACAACAGTTAAATGAATTTAAATACCGTTCGTGCTTAAGTAATATAAGAATAAACATAAATCGATACTCAAAACAAAACAGAAAAGATCTAAAAACACCAACTTGGAGCGAGCTTTAATATGTTAATGTAGTATAAGACAAAATTAATGTAGAAATAATACCTCCATTCCTTTAACTTTCTTTTCCTACATTGAAGGAGTTTCTACCTTAATTTTTCTTCTCCTAAATGGTGCTAAGTAAACGTGTCTCATTAAACTAGTCTCAGTGCACTTTTGATGCTATTTTTTTTTCCTGTTATATTTTTTTTTGTGGTTTAGCTTAAGTCAACCCGTCAGATGAATTCTTACATCTTCATATACGAGGAATTTTCAAGGCACAAACCGAGAAACTCAGAGAGTGAGTGAGTGAGTAATTGAGTAAGTGAGTAAGTGAGTCAGTCAGTCGGTGAGAGAGTGAGAGAGTGAGTGAGTCGGTGAGAGAGTGAGTGAGTCGGTGAGTGAGAGAGCCAGTGAGAGGTAGCGTTTAAAGGTGGAGGCACAGTGTCCAGAACCTAATATTTAAGAGTACTTGCCATCTAAGACGTATAAATAGTGTTTATAATGAGTATGACAATAAAATCTCTTTTTCTATATATATATATATATATATATATATATATATTATATATATATATATACAGGGTGTCCCATAAGTTTCCATACAACGTATCACCAACGCCATTACAAGCATAACTCCAGCTGTGCTTGAACGTGTTCTTCAGCAGTGGAGGACACGCATTGAAGAGTGTTTTCAACAGAATGGTAGTCATGTAGAGCATATTATATAAATAAAAATGGATTTTCATATAAAATTTATTTTTCCTATGTATGGAAATTTATGGGACACCCTGTATATATATATATATATATATATATATATATATATATATATATATATATATATATATATATATATATATATATATATATATATATATATATATATATTATATTAGTGGGTAGAGCCAGCACGGATGATAAGGCTAATTTATTCCTTGGTGACGTCAGTGTAAGAATCCTGTGTGGTGGGTCGGCCCTTGCTGCATCAACATCCTTAGCTTGTGCATATCCTCCACAGTCTGCTGGGTCATCAACATCCTCCACAGTCTGCTGGGTCAACAACATCCTCCACTGTCTGCTGGGTCAACAACATCCTCCACTATCTGCTGGGTCAACAACATCCTCCACTGTCTGCTGGGTCAACAACATCCTCCACTGTCTGCCGGGTGATCAACATCAGATAAATGTCCACATTCTGTAAGGCTCGCGGGGTCAACATTCTTCACATGTTAAGTTGATAAAAAACCTGAGTTTCTTACGCACTACACATTTTCCTCCCAGGGACAACATATATTTTAGTCTTCCTCAATGTCCTAACTCGATTTCAATGCTATAAACAGTTTGGAGAGAGAGAGAGAGAGAGAGAGAGAGAGAGAGAGAGAGAGAGAGAGAGAGAGAGAGAGAGAGAGGTTCTCTGGGCAATGATTTTGTTATCCCTCTTATTATTTTCACCTCCCTTAGCATCACCATTGAGGGAATCTTCACTCTACATGCCAAGTTTGACGACGGAGGTCTACTGCCGCTAAGAGTTACGGAGTAAGGGAAGACAAACAGAGATTCCGACCAAATTAAGGGATCATGTGAATATTTAAAAACCCTAACGATACCTGGGGGAGGGGGGGGGGTAAGTTAGGTTCTTAGGTCAGCGTTAGGGTGGTTAATCTCAGGTGATCCAAATTAAGAGACTTCCGCTGTCTAACTACAGTATATTTATCTATCATTGAGGCCTAGGTCTGAGGCCTTTTATATACTGGTAAATACAGTGAGTGATTTCTACACCTCAGGTGGGATGTGCATCAAGAGGAGATAAGTAGAGCGGGGTGTGGGCTGTGCTGACCTCAGCAGGGTAGAGTGACACCACCGTCTAGACGAGCACATACAACAAAACGTGTTGAGGCGTGTCATGAGTGTGGTCATGACGCCACGATCGTCAGCATCCTGGACCCAGAGTATTGAAGAGTCATGGTCAAATTTTCATACTTCACTGATATAAGAAACCATTTAACTTGTTGACATAAGATGCGCCAGTCAAATATGGTGTCGAAACTGCATTAAGACTGCCACAATTAAGAAGAACTCGTAAAATCATTACCATTTACAAGCTGCATTTTTACGTAGACGAAACCTTTAGTAAATTCTGCTCGACAATATCTATCGCACAGCTTCTACAGGATGGCTTTGGGTTTTCCCGATGTCAACAAATGGAGCGTTGGAGGGCGGTAGGCGGCGCCGGCCTGACCACTGAGCCTGGCGCGCGGCCCCACACCCTCACCCTGGTTTCCCCACGACCACTGTCCTCACCGCCAATAAGTTAATACTTTACATTATCTACCCATCGGGCCAGTCTTAATGGTCCCCAACTCCACCTTCTACACGACTGGTGGTAATCAAACCAAACAAACGTGAAGAGGAGATTCAGTTGTTTTTTTACGGGATTAGTCCACCCGGGCACAGGTCAATGACCCATATCAGGGCCTGGGGGGCGAAAATATAATAAATAATAATAATAATAATAAAGAACCATATATATATATATATATATATATATATATATATATATATATATATATATATATATATATATATATATATATATATATATATATATATATATATATATATATATATATATATATATATATATATATATTTTATATATATTTTGAGACAATAGTGAGAAATTATATATGTATGTTGTGTTGTCACAGTAAGAGAAACAATTGAGACCCCGCAATTGTGTGTAAATTAAGCAGGTCAGATAAGCAACCTGGGACTTGGTCAAAATTTTTGTGATGCCATATGGCAGCAGGGTTTACCATTAGACAACACATTATGCTTCCAATATCTTTCCAGGCGGTAGTACCTCCTGTTTGATAGCTGCCTACTACATCCCACTTGGACCTAACGTAACCTGTACAAGTAACTAAAAACGATAAAAATCATACTTAAAACAGACGATCGTCCAAGTGGGATGACACCGGTAACCTGCACTTCGTTACACTAAGTCGTTAAACTATGTAAGAACTGTAAAAGTGTATGAAAATTTCCTTTATTTTTTTTAACATGTAAGAAACTATTATAAAGAGTTAATGATGTACAGTATATTGTATTAGGTGAAGCAGAGTGTGCTAAGTGAGGTGTATAGTCCATTGGGTGAGGTGTAAAGTCCATTAGGTGAGGTGTATAGTCCATTAGGTGAGGTGTATATTCCATTAGGTGAGGTGTATAGTCCATTAGGAAAGGTGTATAGTCCATTAGGTAAGGTGTATAGTCCATTAGGTAAGGTGTATAGTCCATTAGGTAAAGTTTAGTATATTAGGGTGTGGAGGGACAGACACAAGGGCCAGGGGAAGGTGCGCCTGACTCACACCCCGCCCGACCACTACACCCCTGCCACACCCTCTCTCACCCTGCTGCTGCCAATGACCCGTTTCATGACACTCCCTAAAATAATAATAATAATAATAATAATAATAATAATAATAATAATAATAATAATAATAATAATAATAATAATAATAATAATAATAATAATAATAATAATAATATCACTACTCTGAAAAGACTAGTAAAGTAAGGAGAGAAAAACAAGTTGCCTACGAGTATTGCAAACAACACATAGGTTAAGATAAGGTTATGGATGGGGGTTGTGACGCTGTAGGGGAGAATCAAGGTACAGTACATACAAGGTCTCTACATTGACCTTGAGTACATAAGATCATAGTGATATCTGATTGATGTAGACGCGAGGAATATGTTGTTCACTTTGTTATAGAGATGTGTGGTGCGGGTGTTTACAATGTCATTACCAGACGTTTTATGTTTCAGTATCAGCAGGTATCCCGTTATACAGTCCTGGTTATAATGGGTTTCTCCATTTAAGTTCCGTGGTAGTGATTACACCCACACCGTGTTATCCAGTAGTGGTATTAAATGGTCAGAAAGGTAATTACAATGTCTAGTTAATGCCTGGTCGTTTGCCATTCGCTAAAATGAGATTAGAATCAAATTGGATCACCGGAAAATTACGGGTAAAGATTAAAAAAGTAATGGGTTAGGATTGGGATGTAATTAGTAAATAATAATAATAAATAATAATAACTTCATTATCAAATCATCCTCACATGAGTTACAAGCACAAAAACACCTCGATGATATTAATAAGAGACCGCTTATAGACCACCGTGCCACGTTGATTATTATAATAAAGGTGATACATTATACCTGACACTCCCACTACAGTAATTTTAGAAATCAGTCAAATTACTGATCATAAAACTTGTGTAAGATGAGGAGGTGTTGATGGTAAACATAAAGTATGTTCTAACACTATTGGGGGTCCCTGTCAATACCTACATACATACATAATGGTTGACGATGGCCGGCCCAAGGGTCACCGAGGCGTGAATTTGTTTAAGAAGCTGCCGCCAATGCAACAACAACACCCTGAGTTAACGAGCTGCATGACCCAATGTCAAGGAATAGTCCGAGAAGACCGGACAGCTTGCTAACTGTAGTAGCTAACCATTACCCCGGATTACGATCACACAAATCCATTAACATCCAGGACCCCATTAATGCTGGGTAGACCGACAAATAGCGTAAAGAAACTTGCCCATAATTCCACCCGGCCCGGGGAACATACATACATACACTCAGAAAACGTTTAAGGGAGGTTTTTTTGAGCGATCTTGGAGGGAGTGGAGGGAGGGGCTAATCGCTCGTCGCCGCTTATTTTCGAAGATGTTGCCGATCTCACCTTCTACAAATATGGGTCACATTACCCAGAATTTTCCATTCGTTTCACCACAATATCTCAGGCTATGGATGTGTGGCAAGGGAGTGTAAGTGAACAAGGCGTGTATGTGTGCATGGTGTGTATGTATATGTGTGTGTGTGTGTGTGTGCAAGGCGTGGGAACGAAAAAGAAGAAGAAGAAGGGGGAGTAGAAGAGGGAGGGAGGCGGTGGAGTAAACAGGTTGAGAGAGCGGGCGTGAGTCACTGACGCCAGCGTAGGTCAGTCAGTTCCGGGAAGGTGAGGAGGGAGGGGCGGTACACTGGTGCTGGTATCGACCCCAACACACGGCAACTTTCTTACACCAACTTTCATGTGACTGACCAACATAATATGGCTGCAACATTTAAGTTCAAGAGAAAGTGGATTATCTGAAGAATCTCCACACCCAGCTTATTTTACCTCAAGATTAGTTCTTATGTTCTTAATTGGGCGATGAGGTTAGGTTAAGTTAGGTTATACATGTATTAAGGCTAGATTAGGTTAGCGTTAGGGTGGTTAGGTTAGGTTATAGTTATGTGTAGGATAGAATAGGTTAGCGTTAGGTGGTTAGTTAGGTTATACATGTATTAAGGCTAGATTAGGTTAGCGTTAGGGTGGTTAATCTTTAGGTGATCAGTTTTGAACACAAGTATAAAGTGACTTTCATAAATATTTATACATAAGCCTTAATTCCTATGTAGTGCCAAATATATCAAGAGGCGGATCGTGAAACATAATACTTCACTTAATTGGACAGTTGACCTTCAATTATGACCTTGACCTTTGACACAGAGACTTACATCCAGTGTTTTGCTCACAATGACGATATATTTTACTGAAGAGGCTCGTTTGAATATCTAAGCGGATACAGCAGTTAAGTAGCGTTGGGCATGAAGTAGTTTGATCACACACGGACAAACATTCAGACAACCAGACAGACATCAAAACAGACACTATACTGCAAGGTACACCCAGATACTCAACCAGACACTCAACCAAACACCTAGACACTCAACCAAATACCTAGACACTCAATCAAACACCTAGACACTCAACAAGACACCTAGACACTCAACCAAACACCTAGACACTCAACAAGACACCTACACACTCAACCAAACACCTAGACACTCAACCAAACACCTAGACACTCAACCAGACACCTAGAAACTCAAAGAGACACCTAGACACTCAACCAAACAATACCTAGACACTCAACCAAACACTCAACCAAACACCTAGACACTCAACCAGACACCTAGAAACTCAAAGAGACACCTAGACACTCCAACCAAACAGCCTAGACACTCAACAAGACACCTACACACTCAACCAAACACCTAGACACTAACCAAACACTCAACCAACACCTAGACACTCAACTAGACACCTAGGAAACTCAAAGAGACACCTAGACACTCAACCAAAACAGCCTAGACACCTTGTCAAGACACCTACACACCAACCAAACACCTAGACACTCAACCAAACACCTAGACACTCAACAAGACACCCTAGACATTCAAACACCTAGACACACAACCAAACACCCAACCCAACACATCCAGGCACCCCAGACACTCAACCAAACACCCAGGCATTCAACCAGACATTCACAAACACCCAAACAGACGAGAGTTTCACATTACGTGTTTTTTTTAATACATGTAAAAAAATTGGTGGCTTAACCCAGTTATGATAATAGTCTACGATGCACTTAGCTTCATCATGCACAGTTGCTATCATCTACTAGAGGGTCAGGCAGGTAACGGGAAGGAGGAAGGGATTTTAACATTTTCGCCATGTAGGTATAAGAAGGGATTGGGTTTAAACTTTAATTTGGTCTGGCAGATAATGAGGAAGGATTAGGGAGTGGGATTTGAACTTTCTTCTCGTTATTATGTAGACTTAATCAATAATTAATGACAGCGTTTATCATCTAACTTCAAAGAGTTAAACCATCATTCTCAAAGAGTTAAACCATCAACCTCAAAGGGTTTAAAAATTATCCTCAGTGGGCTTAAACCAGATTATCTTACAAAGGTAAAAACACCGTCCTCTAAATGGTTAAATAATTATCATCGTTCTTAAAGAGTTAAACCGTCATCTTCAATTAGTTAAACGATCACCATCAAGGCTTAAACTATCGTCCTCAAAAGGATAAACCAATCGTCCTCAGAATTCAACCTTCCTACTCAAAGGGTAAAAACTAATAATCCCTAAATGGTTAAAGCCTTCATCCTCAGGGGGCTAAACCACATAAATGATCTTAAACCAATGTTCTTTAATTTGCTATAGCCTTAACATTTTAATTTACAAAAAATATAATAATACATACATTACATAATAACGGTTTTCACTCATGTAGCGAGGATGGCCAGCCCAAGGGCCACCTAGGCGTGAATTTGTTTTAGGTGTAAAAGCTGTAGTCAACACAACACCCTTAGTTAACGAGCTGCATGACCCAGTGTCAAGGAATAGTCAGAGAAGACCGGACAACTCGCCAACTGCACTGGCTAACCATTACCCCGGAACACGATCATCAAATCGATTAACATCCAGGTTCCCAATTACTGCTGGGTAGACAGAGGCAAATGGCGTAAAGAAACTTGCCCATAGTTTCACCCTGCGCAGGGATCGAATCCAGGTCCGCTCGTTTGCGAGGCGAGCATGCTGACCATTACACCACAGGTCGTCATACTGTACATAAACGTAAATATGTATGTGTTTGTGTGTGTGGGTGTGTGCATGTGCGTTTGTGAATGTATGAATGTGGCTGGGTGTGCGTCAGTACAAGGCCACTGAGGCGCTGGGTGGCGTGAGGGTGGGCGTCTAGACAGTGAGATGTGAGGGAGTGCCGACCAGGTGACTCATGCACCCCTAACACTGAACAGGTAGACTTACTGGCACCTCCACTCTCACCCCCCCTCCCCTCACACACTTCTTACCCGCCCCTCACACCCCCCTCACCTGCCTCTCACACCCCCTTACCCTTCCCTCACCTGCCGCTCACAACCCCTTACCCTTCCCTCACCTGCCGCTCACAACCCCTTACCCTTCCCTCACCTGCCGCTCACAACCCCTTACCCTTCCCTCTCACCTGCCTCTACCCCTGCCTTCCCTCCACCTGCCACTCCCCAACCCCTTGCCTTCTCCACCTGCCCCTCCACCTTTGCCCTTCCCTCACCTGCCTCTCCACACCCCTTACCCTTCCCTCACCTGCCTCTCCACCCCTTACCCATCCCTCACCTGCCTCCTCCACACCCCCACCCTTCCCCTCACCTGCCTCTCCCCCTTACCCTTCCCTCACCTGCCTCTCACACCCCTTACCTTCCCTCCACCTACCTCCCCTCCACCCCTTACCCTTCCCTCACCTGCACCTCTCCACACCCCCTTACCCTTCCCCTCACCTGCCTCTCCACCCCTTACCCTTCCCTCACCTGCCTCTCCCCAGCCCTTACCCCTTCCCTCACCTGCCTCTCACCCCCCTCCACCCCCCTCCCCACCCTGCCTCTCACACCCCCTCCTTACTCCCTTACTCACCCCTCGGTGCCTCTCACTCACTCCCTAACTCATGATTTACTCACTTTGGTCATTGATTCATTACTGTCACCCACCCAACCCTGCCACCCACCCCCTTACCACCATCACCCCATCTCTGCCCTACCCCCACCACTGCCACCCACCCCACCTTGCCACTCCTCACCCACCCATCTCTGCCCCTACACACTTTGCCCCACCCACCTAACCACTCTCACCCACCCATCTCTGCCCCTACCCCACCATTGCACCCACCCCACCTTCCCCACCTGTCACCCACCCACCCCTTACCCCCACCCACACGGTACCCTCATCCTTGCCCTACCCACCCCGCCTCTGACCAATCTTTGCTGTTGTATTTTCCTTCTCTTTCTCTTTCTTATCATCGAACCTAACCTAACCTAACCTAACCTAACCTAACCTAACCTAACCTAACCTAACCAAAACTATTACATTCTATTCTAACCAAAACTCACTTATTCTTGTTTTTTTCTTTCTCTCTGTAAGTTCTATTATAGTCCGCCTTTCTCTATCCTGTCTTCATAATTTTCCCTTCTCATCATTCTATTTCCCTCCCCACTTTCGTCTTCCATCACCCTTCTTCCTTCCCTCCTTCATTTCTTTCTCTATAACCCTCCCTCCTCCTTCCTTTGTCCTTCTCCTTCACCTCCCTCCTGTCCCTCCCCTTCACCTCCCTCCTACCCCTACCCTTCACCTCCCTCCTGTCCTCCCTCTCCTCCCTCCTGTCCTCCCCTTCACTCCCTCCCACCCTCACTCTCCTTCACCTCCCTCCCACCCTCCCCTTCACCTCCTCCCACCCCTGCCCTTCACCCTCCTGTCCTCCTTCTCACCTTCCTCCTCCTGTCCCTCCCTTCAATTCTCCTGCCCTCTCCTCCTCTCACCTCCTCCTGTCCTCCTCACACCTCCTCCTGTCCTCCTCTCACCTCCTCCTGTCCTCCTCCTCCTCTCACCTCCTCCTCCTGTCCCTCCCCTTCACCTCCTCCTGTCCTTCCTCCCCTCTCACCTTCCTCCTACCCTCCCCTTCACCTCCTCCCACCCCTGGCTCCCTTCACCCTCCCTCCCAGGTCCCTCCCTTCACCCTCCCTCCTGTCCCTCCCCCTTCACCTCTCCTGTCCTCCCTTCACCTTTCCTCCTTCCACCTTCCTCCCTTCCCCTTCCCCCGTCCCCCTTAAATCCCAACCTCCTCTTCTTACTCTCCTTCCTCTATCCCTCACCTTCCTTTTTATCCCATTCTACTTTTCCTCTTTCTCCATCTTCTTCCTTCCATTTTTTCATTCATCTTCACCCTTCCCCCCATCCCCAAGTCCTACCCCTTCTTCCTCTCTCTTCTAACCAACTCTCAGTCTTCCTCCTCCTTCTCCATCCTCCACCAGCACCCAGTCTGCCCCTTCACTGGTCGTCGCCCCACTGGGTTCTCCTCCTCCTCCCTCCTCCTCCAACATAAACAAAGTCACCCCTGCCTCCGCCACACTCTCACAGCCTTACTAATACCCCAGCAATGGATGTAGCCCATATTACACACACACACACACACACACACACATTGGCCACACACACACACACATTGAGCCACACACACACACACACACACACACACCCCCCCCACACACAACTTCCTATACTGCCACTCGAGAACAGGTAAATACTGTATACCTTCTCTCATATATTTTAATGCATGCTGGTCATATCTCCTATAAACGGATATATCCTTCTGTATAATGGTTATATTCTCACATATTATATACTTATTTGATATAGTTAGCCTAATATATAATGACTAAATCCTATATGTTGGCTGGATATAATGAGTATATGGTGGACGTATGATGTAAGTACAGTATATTCCTATATAACAGATATATCCTTATATACGATGCAGTATACGTTTATCAGAGCATGGTGTGTGTGTGTGTGTGTGTGTGTGTGTGCCAGTTTATACGGTCAGGTTTGCAATGCTAATGCAACAGGCTTCCTCCGCATGCAAAGACCGATGCATGCAACAAAAACTAGTTACTGGGCGCGCGCGCGCGTGTGTGTGTGTGTGTGTGTGTGTTGGCGACATCATATAAGGTTGCCGACCCTCATAACACGCCGGGGGAGCCTCGCCAACACCACCCCAATTTGTAGACGATTTTTATGCTCGACCGCTCCCTCAGGAAGTCCTGCCACAGCTCGCAGCATCAGACGCTTGTAAGATAAATTTCATCCCCTGATCACTGATTCACAATGCATCGTACGTTAAGCCTTTCCTCTGATCAGTGATTCACAATACATCGTACGTTCAACCCTTCCTCTGATCAATGATTCACAAAGTATCGTACGTTAAACCATTCCTCTGATCAATGACTCACAAAGCATCGTACGTTAAACCATTCCTCTAATCAATGACTCACAAAGTATCGTACGTTAAACCATTCCTCTGATCAATGACTCACAAAGCATCGTACGTTAAACCATTCCTCTAATCAATGACTCACAAAGCATCGTACGTTAAACCATTCCTCTAATCAATGACTCACAAAGCATCGTACGTTAAACCATTCCTCTAATCAATGACTCACAAAGCATCGTACGTTAAACCATTCCTCTAATCAATTACTCACAAAGCATCGTACGTTAAACCATTCCTCTAATCAATGACTCACAAAGCATCGTACGTTAAACCATTCCTCTAATCAATTACTCACAAAGCATCGTACGTTAAACCATTCCTCTAATCAATGACCACAAAGCACGTACGTTAACCATTCCTAATCAATGACTCCACAAGCATCGTACGTTAAACCATCTTCTAATCAATTACTCACAAAGCATCGTAATGCTAACCATTCCTTAGTCATTAAGATTCTAGTATTAAGCAATATCCTCCAACGCTCACCCCTAGACCTTAATTTCATTATTTCCATAGGTCTAAATTCTTGTATGTAAATAGGCAAAACTTCAAGCTCTAGAGCCTAATTCTTAAACAAAAATCGTAAGTTGAATTAATCTAACCCAGGCCACACACAGAGAGAGAGAGAGAGAGAGAGAGAGAGAGAGAGAGAGAGAGAGAGAGAGAGAGAGAGAGAGGTAATCTGAAAACACCCGGCCGAACTCATGCACACTACGACAAAATATGGCGTCCAAAACACACTGAGACTCTACCTCATTCCTGTCTACTGGTGAAAGAAAAAAACAAAAGTGAACGTCTTAAAATCCGGGCTGGTGAGTTTATCTTATTACTCACCTACGTAATTAAACTCTACCTGATATGGAAGGAGTTGATGTTTGTTTTTTATACAGGTAAATTTTTTGTCTGATGAACTTACATGATTACCACATTATAACCTGATCGTTAATTACTTATTGATGAGGTAGGTTGGTGGAGGGGTGAGGAGGGGTGAGCTGGAGGGGTAACTGAGGAGTAATGGTGGGAGGTGGAGGAGGGGTGAGCTGGAGGGGTAACTGAGGAGTAATGGTGGGGGTGGAGGAGGTGGCTGAGGACTGAGGAGGGAGGTGGAGGAGGGTGAGCTGGAGGGTCTGAGGAGATGGTGGGGTGGAGGAGGGGTGAGCTGGAGGAGTAACTGAGGAGTATGGTGGGGGGTGGAGGAGGAGTGAGCTGGAGGAGTAACTGAGGAGTAATGGTGGGGGTGGAGGAGGAGGAGCTGAGGGGTACTGAGGAGTATGGGTGGGGGTGGAGGAGGAGTGAGCTGGAGGGGTAACTGAGGAGTAATGGTGGGGGGAGGAGGGGTGGGCTGAGGTCTGAGGAGGGGGTGGAGGAGAGGAGCTGGAGGGGTAACTGAGGAGTAATGGTGGGGGTGGAGGAGGAGTGGGCTGGAGGGGTAACTGAGGAGTAATGGTGGGGGTGGAGGAGGAGTGAGCTGGAGGTAACTGAGGAGTAATGGTGGGGGTGGAGGAGGAGTGAGCTGGAGGGGTAACTGAGAGTAATGGTGGGGTGGGAGGAGGTGGGGCTGGAGGGGCAATTGAGGAGTAATGGTGGGAGGTGGAGGAGGTGGGCTGAGGGGTAACTGGAGGAGTATGGTGGGGGGTGGAGGAGGGGTGGGCTGAGGGGTAACTGAGGAGTAATGGTGGGGTGGAGGAGGGGCTGAGGGGTAACTGAGGAGTATGGGTGGGGTGGAGGAGGTGGGGCTGGAGGGGTAACTGAGGAGTAATGGGGAGGTGGAGGAGGGGTGGGCTGAGGTAACTGAGAGTAATGGTGGGAGGTGGAGGAGGTGGGCTGAGGGGTAACTGAGGAGTAATGGTGGGAGGTGGAGGAGGGGTGGGCTGAGGGGGTAACTGAGGAGTAATGGTGGGAGGTGGAGGAGGGGGGGCTGGAGGGTAACTGAGGAGTAATGGTGGGAGGTGGAGGGGAGGGGGCTGGAGGGGTAACTGAGGGAGAAGGGTGGGAGGTGGAGGAGGGTGGGCTGGAGGGTAACTGGAGGAGAGGGAGGTGGGGAGGAGGTGGGGCTGGAGGGGTAACTGAGGAGAATGGTGGGAGGTGGAGGGAGGGGTGGGCTGGAGGGGTAACTGAGGAGTAATGGTGGGGGTGGAGGAGGGGCTGGAGGGGTAAGAGGAGATTGGTGGGGGTGAGGAGGGGTGGGCTGAGGGGTAACTGAGGAGTAATGGTGGGAGGGGTGGAGGAGAGGTGGAGCTGGAGGGGTAACTGAGGAGTAATGGTGGGAGGTGGAGGAGGGGTGGGCTGGAGGGGTAACTGAGGAGTAATGGTGGGAGGTGGAGGAGAGGTGGGCTGGAGGGTAACTGAGGAGTAATGGGGAGGTGGAGGAGGGGTGGGCTGAGGGGTAACTGAGAGTAATGTGGGAGGTGGAGGAGGGTGAGCTGAGGAACTGAGGAGTAATGGTGGGAGGTGGAGGAGGGTGAGCTGAGGGGAATTGAGGAGAATGGTGGGAGGTGGAGGAGGGGTGGGCTGAGGGTAACTGAGGAGTAATGGTGGGGGGTGGAGGAGGGTGGCTGGAGGGGTAACTGAGGAGTAATGGTGGGGGTGGAGGAGGGGTGAGCTGGAGGGGCACTGAGGAGTAATGGTGGGGGGTGGAGGAGGGTGGGCTGAGGGGTAACTGAGGAGTAATGGTGGGGTGGAGGAGGGGTGGGCTGAGGGGTACTGAGGAGTAATGGTAGGGAGGAGAGGTGAGCTGGAGGTAACTGAGGAGATGGTGGGGGTGGAGGAGGTGGGCTGGAGGGGAACTGAGGAGGTGTGGGAGGTGGAGGAGGTGGGCTGAGGGGTAATTGAGGAGTAATGGTGGGGGGAGGAGGTGGGCTGGAGGGGTAACTGGAGGAGTAATGGTGGGAGGTGGAGGAGGGGTGGGCTGGAGGGGTAACTGAGGAGTAATGGTGGGAGGTGGAGGAGGGGTGGGCTGGAGGTAACTGAGGAGTAATGGTGGGGTGGGAGGAGGGGTGGGCTGAGGGGTAACTGAGGAGTAATGGTGGGGGTGGAGGAGGGGTGAGCTGAGGGGACTGAGGAGAATGGTGGGAGGTGGAGGAGGGGTGGGCTGAGGGGTAACTGGGAGTATGGTGGGGGAGGAGGGGTGAGCTGAGGAACTGAGGAGTAATGGTGGGGTGGAGGAGGTGGGCTGGAGGGGTAACTGAGGAGTAAGGGAGGAGGAGGTGAGCTGGAGGGGTAACTGAGGAGTATGGGGGGGTGGAGGAGGGTGGGCTGAGGGGTAACTGAGGAGTAATGGTGGGGGGTGGAGGAGGTGGGCTGGAGGGGTACTGAGGAGTTGGTGGGGGGTGGGTGGAGGGGGGGGGGGGGGAGGTGGGCTGAGGGGATGAGGAGTAATGGTGGGGGTGGAGGAGGTGAGCTGGAGGGGTAACTGAGGAGTAATGGTGGGGGGTGGAGGAGGGCTGGAGGAACTGAGGAGTAATGTGGGGGGAGGAGGGTGAGCTGGAGGGGTAACTGAGGAGTAATGGTGGGGGTGGAGGAGGGGTGGGCTGAGGGGTAACTGGAGAGGATGGTGGGGGGGTGGAGGAGGGGTGGGCTGAGGGGTAACTGAGGAGTAATGGTGGGGGTGGAGGAGGGGTGGGCGAGGATGAGGAGAATGGTGGGGGTGGAGGGAGGGGTGAGCTGGAGGGGTAACTGAGGAGTAATGGTGGGGGTGGGAGGAGGGGTGGGCTGGAGGGGTAACTGAGGAGTAATGGTGGGAGGTGGAGGAGGGGTGAGCTGGAGGGACTGAGAGTAATGGTGGGGGTGGGAGGAGGGGTGAGCTGGAGGGTAACTGAGGAGTAATGGTGGGGGGTGGAGGAGGTGGGCTGGAGGGGTAACTGAGGAGTAATGGTGGGGGGTGGAGGAGGTGGGCTGAGGGGTAACTGAGGAGTAATGGTGGGAGGTGGAGGAGGGGTGAGCTGGAGGGGTAACTGAGGAGTAATGGGGGGTGGAGGAGGTGGGGCTGGAGGTAACTGAGAGTAATGGTGGGGGTGGAGGAGGGTGGGCTGAGGGGTAACTGAGGAGGGGTGGGGGTGGAGGAGGGGTGGGCTGGGAGGTAACTGAGGAGGAATGGTGGGGGTGGAGGAGGAGTGAGCTGGAGGGGTAACTGAGGAGTAATGGTGGGGGGTGGAGGAGGGGTGGGCTGGAGGTAACTGAGGAGTAATGGTGGGGGTGGAGAGGTGGGGCTGGAGGCACTGAGGAGTAATGGTGGGGGTGGAGGAGGGTGGGCTGGAGGTAACTGAGGAGTAATGGTGGGGGTGGAGGAGGAGTGGGCTGGAGGGGTAACTGAGGAGGGTGGTGGGTGGAGGAGGAGGGCTGAGGGGTAATGAGGAGTATGGTGGGGGGGAGGAGGGTGGCTGAGGGGTAACTGAGGAGTAATGGTGGGGGGTGGAGGGAGGGGTGGGCTGGAGGGGAACTGAGGAGTAATGGGGAGGTGGAGGAGGGGTGAGCTGAGGGGTAACTGAGGAGTAATGGTGGGAGGTGGAGGAGGGTGGGCTGAGGGGTGGGGTTGGTGGGGGGGAGGAGGTGGGTGGGTAACTGAGGAGTAATGGGTGGGGGTGGAGGAGGAGTGAGCTAGGGGTAACTGAGGAGAATGGTGGGGGGAGGAGGTGGGCTGGAGGGTAACTGAGGAGAATGTGGTGGGAGGAGGGGTGGGCTGGAGGGAGTTGAGGAGATGGTGGGGGTGGAGGAGGGGGCTGAGGGCTGAGGAGTAATGGTGGGGTGGAGGAGGGGAGTTGAGGGGCTGAGAGAAGGTGGGGTGGAGGGGGGTGGCTGAGGGAGTTGAGGGTTGTGGGGGTGGAGAGGAGGAGCTGAGGGGAACTGAGGGTAATGGTGGGGGTGGAGGAGGGTGGGCTGAGGTACTGAGGTAATGGTGGGGGTGGAGGTGGGCTGGGTGAGGAGTGGTGGGTGGAGGAGGGGTGGCTGGAGGTAACTGAGGAGTAATGGGGGGGTGGAGGAGGTGGGCTGAGGGGTAATGAGGAGTGGTGGGGGGGAGGGTGGTGGGGCTGGTGGGGAGGAGTCTGAGGGACTGAGGGTGGTGGGGGTGGAGGAGGGTGGGCTGAGGGGTCTGAGGAGGGTGGGGTGGAGGAGGGTGGGCTGAGGGGTACTGAGGAGATGGTGGGGGAGGAGGTGGGCTGAGGGGTAACTGAGGAGTATGGGGAGGTGGAGGAGGAGCTGGAGGGGTAATGAGGAGTAATGGTGGGGGGGGAGGAGGGGTGGGCTGAGGGGGTAACTGAGGAGTATGGTGGGGTGGAGGAGGGGGCTGGAGGGGTAACTGAGGAGTAATGGTGGGGGGTGGAGGAGGGGTGGGCTGGAGGTACTGAGGAGGTAATGGTGGGGGGAGGAGGGGTGAGCTGGGGGTGCTGAGGAGTGGGGGGTGGAGGAGGGGGGAGGGAGGTGGTGGGGGGAGGAGGGGGTGGGCTGGAGGGGTAACTGAGGAGTAATGTGGGGGTGGAGGAGGGGGTGGGCTGAGGGGTAACTGAGGAGTAATGGTGGGGGTGGAGGAGGGTGGGCTGGAGGTAACTGAGGGTGGGGTGGGGGGGGTGGGAGGAGGTGGCTGAGGGGTACTGAGGAGTAGGTGGGGGTGGAGAGGTGGGTGGGACTGGGGGGGGGGTGGAGGAGGGGTGAGCTGGAGGGTAACTGAGGAGTGGTGGGGGTGGAGGAGGGGTGAGCTGGAGGGGTAACTGAGGAGGTATGGTGGGGGGAGGAGGGGGCTGGAGGTAACTGAGGAGTAATGGTGGGGTGGGGAGGAGGGGTGAGCTGGAGGGGTAACTGAGGAGTAATGTGGTGGAGGAGGAGGGGGTGAGCTGGAGGGTAACTGAGGAGTATGGTGGGGGGGGAGGGGGGTGGCTGGAGGAGTAGCTGAGGAGTAAGTGGGGGAGGAGGGGTGGGCTGGAGGGGTAACTGAGGAGTAATGGTGGGGTGGAGGAGGGTGGGCTGAGGGGTAACTGAGGAGTAATGGTGGGGGGGAGGAGGAGGTGAGCTGAGGGGTAATTCTGAGGAGTAATGGTGGGGGGTGGAGGAGGTGGGCTGGAGGGGTAACTGAGGAGTAATGGTGGGGTGGAGGAGGGGTGAGCTGGAGGAGTAACTGAGGAGTGGTGGGGTGGAGGGGTGGGCTGAGGTAACTGGGAATGGTGGGGGGTGAGGAGGGGTGAGCTGGAGGTAACGTGAGTAATGGTGGGGGAGGAGGAGGTGAGCTGAGGGCAACTGGGGAGTAATGGTGGGGGGTGGAGGAGGGGTGAGCTGGAGGGTAACTGAGGAGTATGGTGGGGGGGGGAGGAGGGTGAGCTGGGGGTAACTGAGAGTAATGGGGGGAGGAGGGGTGAGCTGAGGGAACTGAGGAGTAATGGTGGGGGTGGAGGAGGGTGGCTGAGGAGAATGAGGGTAATGGTGGGGGGGGGAGGGTGGCTGAGGTAACTGAGGATAATGGTGGGGGGTGGAGAGGGTTGGAGAGGAGTAACTGAGGAGTAATGGTGGGGGGTGGCACGGGGTTCTCAAGTGTCTGTACTGGAAGTTTGTAACTAACTAACCGTGTTGTTGGGGGAAAAGTGTGTGTGTGTGAGAGAGAGAGAGAGAGAGGGAGGGAGAGAGAGGGGGGAGGAGGGAGAGAGGGGGGAAGAGAATTTTGATCCATGTGTGTGTGTGTGTGTGTGTGTCTGAATATACATACATACATACATACACACACATACACATACATACATACATACATAAATACATACATACATACAGATCGATATAAAAATGTGGTCAACAAGTCCAGATAGAGGCGACCCGTCACCCCGGCGCCACAACACAACACAGGGTGAGGTGGGCGGGGCCCCCACCTTCACCATCTTTATCCCCTACACTGACAGGTTATCAGGTGCCTCAGTCATCAATCTTCACCATAATGTCCAATAGTTGGTGCCGAGGCCGCTCACTGTCGCCAATTATTCCTCACGTGGTCACCCCCCCCACAACGCAGTACAGGTGTCACATCCATATTCAGGAGTCACACGTACCCCTGCCACACACCTATGGCATGACACCCACATCACCCTCACACAGACATTCCTCCGGCGCCCTCTCTCACACACGCTGGTTAGGTTCCTTATAAAGAGACTACAGTGAAAACCTCTATTTGACGGGTTATACTGGAGAAGAAAGTCCGTTATATCAGGGATCTGTTAGATATAAAAACTCCATCTAACGAACTATATATGAAAGTCCTCTATACTAAGGAGTCCGTTAGATGTAAAACCCCCCCATTTAACGGATTATATGGGAGATAAGTCCGTTATATGGAGGTTTCACTGTATTACGCTTTGTGCCAGCAGTTACAGCCATACTGGAAAACTAAACTGAAATAATTAATCATAGTGGATGGTTTAATTTCAAGTATATGTAGCGTGTAATAAAGAGGCGGAACATTCCAATCAGTATTACATTGACTCCTCCCTGGAAGAGTATAAAAGCGCACTCTCCCTCCCTATCTATATGTTTCTTCCTTCTCTCCCTCCTCCTTCCCTCTCTACCTCCCTTCCTTCCCAACCTTCCCTCCTCCCCAACCCTCCTTCCTCAACCTTCCTCCCTCCTCCCACCTTCCCTCCCTCCCCAACCTTCCTCCTTCCACCCAAACCTTCTCCTCCCTATCGCCTACCTTCCCTCCTTCTTAACTTTCCTTCCTTCCTAACCTTCCCTCCTCCTCTCCCTTCTTCATCCCTTCCCTTCCTCCCCTTCCTCCCTTAACCCTCCCTACCTCTACCTTCCCTCCCTCCTTATTCCTCTCCTTAACCTTCCCTTCCTCCTCTACCTTCCTCCCTATTTCCCCTAATCCAAGTGAGTTTCTGTAAATATATTTATATGTGGATAAAAATAGTCATAAATAACACAAACATAATAAGGTATCAGTCAAACTAACTTTCATTACTTAAAGATTTGGTGAATATTATATTTCCAAGAGGGTTCAGTTCAGGTCTAGGGTTCAGTCTGGTTCAGGGTTCAGGTCCGGGGTTCAGGGTTCAGGGTTCAGTTCTAGGTTCAGGTAGTTCGGGTTCATGGTCTGTCTGGTTCGGGGTTCAGGGTGTTCAGGGTCTGGGGGTCAGGAGGGTTGGTAGCGTTTCGTTAGTGGATTAAATACTTGTGTATGTACCGGTTGGCGCCAGATACCACCATCACCACAACTCAAAAACTAAGACGTCAACCTGTTCAGCCACTCCCGGTATACTTGAGAAAAATTCCACTTTGCCTTCATGATACAATCGGATAGTTCTTAATGGACCCCAACCCTAACAATTGAACGAGTATCGGGTTTCGTGCCGCCGACAATGCAAGGAATTTTTACTTTGTTGACAAGGATCACCGAGGGGCTAATACATGTACCTGTGGATACTTAAAAGACGCTTAAAGAACTCACTATCACATACCACACCTCAGAAGCTAATGGTGAATAGAAATTTAGTCACTGTAAAAGTCAAAATTTATGTTAAGAAAAAAGTAATAGAGAAAAAGTCACATCGTGTTTAAATACCATTAATAAATTAGCTTAAGTTAGGTTAGGTTAGGATGGGTTGTGACTTTTTTCCCTCCATTCATTCTCACTGGTTCGTACATTGGACTTCTCTCCTAAAACTGGAAATGTAGAACTGCCTTTCTGCGGCCCACTTAAGGCATGACACAAAGTAGAGGATAACATAGCATTAAAGATAATACTAAGACTGACCAGTAACTTGGTGAGTTCTCTTATCCTCAATTAAAGGGAAAAAAATAACTTTGGAGTCTCTGATAATCTCGATCGTGTAGAGTTGTAGACTATCAACTCACTTTGTAGGTCAGTTTGGACAGATATGTGAGCGATAGGGGTTGGGTGTAAACAGGGCTGCCTAGTTTGGGGTCAACAGGCTTGCTGCAGTTTCCTCCATTCTTATGTTCTTAATAAAATGACCTTTAGCCAGTAGGTAGCCTGCTGCGTCCTCGTCAGATAGCTGAGACAGTTGCTGATCATTAATTCGTCCAGTCTAAGTGATTATGCAGCTCTGATAGTTAAGCTGTCAAGAGAGCCAGTATAAGCATGAAACTCGATAAATGATACCTAACTATATCAAGAGGCTGGATCACATAAGTACGTCCTACAAAGACAATCTCGTGCCTTGTAGGTCTAGCTTTCATCCTGCCTAAGATAACAAGCAAACTAATAACATCAGTTTTCACATCAAACACATTTTATGATTTTGACCCGAGGAACAGTAAACCCTGATGTGTGAGGGTAAACAGGTTCACTCTGTTGACCATCTGCTGACGAAGATGGTGATCAGAATACAACAGTTCATATTATTACACTTTATTTCAAACGAATAAACTGAAGACCCTTTCTGATTACAGCCAAAACCATCCTGAACAGTTTAATGACCATGTTTACCCAGACCTAACATGAATACAAACTAACGATCAATCCCGTGTACGAAGACGTAACATAAGAACATCAGAACATCAGAATGGAGGAAACTGCAGCGGCCTATTGACCCATACTGGGCAGTCTCGTTTATACCAACCCTATTGCTCATATAAGCATCCAACCTATGTTTGAAGCTATTCAGCGTATTCGAGTTAATGATGATATTTGTAACTTGTTCCACTCATGCACTACCTGTTTCCAAACTAGTGTTTACCAATTTCACGCCGAAATCTAAATTTGTCTAATTAAACCATTGTTACGAGTTCGCTCCTAGTTGGATAGTTTGAGTACCTTTGTAATGTCCCTTTGTTTAACCCTGACTTCATTTATACACCTCTATCATGTCGCTCCTCACTCTAAGTCTCGAGGAGTGCAAATAAGATGCTTAAACTGTCTCTGTATTCAAGGTTCCTAATGCCCGGATTAGTCTTGTAATTCTCTGATTCTTTCCAATGATTCTATATCCATTCTGTAAAACGGTGACCAGAACTGAACTGCGTAATCCAGGTGAGGTCTCACAAGAGCTAGATATAATTTAAGATGACCTCAGTCTTGTAACTAACACTCTTTTGTATGAACCCAAGTACTTTATTAGCCTTGTTACGAGCAAAACACATTGTTTACTTGGCTTAAGATTTCTACTTATCATTACTCCAAATCTCTCTCAGTCGGGTTCCACAATGGCATCGTTGTTCATCTGGTAACTGGTTTCTGTTTACATCCTATACTGAGAATTTTACATTTGTCCACATTGAATTTCATTTGCCATTTTTCCGACCATTCGAAAAATTTGTTTAGATCTTCCTGTAGTTTTGCAGAGTCCTCGTCAGATTTAATTACACGTTCTATTTTAGTGTCATCAGCAAATTTACTTATGTTGCTGTCTATGCCGATATCTATGTCGTTTATGTATATAATAAATAATAATGGTCCAATGTAACTCCAAGTGACGTTGCTCCAATGCGATTTAGTGCTTATGTTCACTAGCTGTTTCCTGTCCCGTAACCACGCCCAATCCATTTGAGGATTCTTCGAAGGTTCTTTGCTAAAGTCGAGATATACCACATCATAATTGGCCCTCGTCCACCGATTCGAAATCTGATGAAAAGAATGTTAATAGATTAGTTAGACATGAACACTTGAGAAGCCATGTTGGGAATCATTGATCAACTTGTGCTTCTCCAGGTGGTTTCGAATAGAGTTTGAAATAATTGATTCTAGTAATTTACCTACTATTGATGCTAGACTGATTGGGCGTAGTTAGAGGATAGTGATCTATCCCCCCTGAAAATCGGTATTACATCTGCTATCCTCCAGGATTCTGGTACTACACCTGTTTTTAATGACATGTTAAACAACTTTGCTAAGGGCATACTAAGCTCATCCTTACATTCCTTTAATACTCTGGCAAATATCTCATCAGGACCAGGTGACTTATTAGGCTTCAGTTTGTCTATTTGCTTATTCACATCGTTACTAGACTATCTCGCTTTAGCTTCACTATCTCTGAATAGAGTCGGTGCCTGCATCATGTTTACCATTCGAACCGGTGGATTGGATTGGAGATTTGGCACTCAACATGTGTCTGAACTAACCTACTTTGACGGTTACTAATAAGATTCTTTAGCTGTTGGGTGAATATTTGTGTTTTAGCTTAAGTCGGCCAGTCAGGCACACAATCCAAAAAAGTAACTCTACGGTGAGGTGCGATGAATTTCAAAATAAACACTGCGACTCCTGTTGTCTCGGTACTGGGTAGGGTTGTCAAAACCTTCGTCCGCTGTGTTATATTCTCTAATACAGAATTGTAAAGAACATTTTTGATTGTGTGTACATTCTTACATCTTATGTTAAAATAAATATTCATTCATCTTAGGAGCCAAGTGGTGAGGCTCAGGCAGGGCTGATGCGGGAAGGACCACCACTGCCGTCATGTGAGGTCATCATCAAATCACTCTCCACCCGGAAAGATGATGACATTTGTACGTGACTGAGGAAATACTCAATACTAATCATCGTTTTAATGAGGCACAGTTGTGTAACATATTTACCTTTCATGAATAGGTCTTAAGCTTTTATCTAAGGTTGTGTCCGTTTTGTGTACGACATTTATTGGTTTAGTTAATAATTGGGATCAGTAGGATCTTCATCTTACTTATAACCTCCTGCTAAAACGTGTCTCATTTACATACGAACTATATGACATTTTCACCTGAATGTTTTTATATATTCGCTCTTGATGCCCAATTTGTTGAAATTATTGAATCAGTGCTTGGTGGCGGTTGTGGGTGGTGTGGTGGTGGTGGTGGTTGTGGTAGTGGTGGTTTTAGGTAGTGGTGGTGATCGTAACGGTGTTGTTGTTTTGTTGTTGTGGGATCTAGATTCGCAAGTTAAATTTCTACCAGACTGGTAATATTATAAAGCATCTGAACTGGCACCCTGAATCACGACAGACAGATGGCGTCAACATCGTACCGGAGGAAACAACGCCAACTAGATCAGGAATTCTCGTACCCATGGCACGAGGACAAAAATTAACCAATGCAATACTGAGAATGTGCGTGTTGAACCTCGACACACAGCCTTGATTAATGAGTGTGCTGGAGTGATACTTGAGGGGAGTGGGAGGGAAGGTGGAAGGCTGTGCTGGAGTGATACTTGAGGGGAGTGGGAGGGGAGGTGGAAGGCTGTGCTGGAGTGATACTTAAGGGGAGGGGAGGGGAGGTGAAGGCTGTGCTGGAGGATATTTAAGGGAGGAGGGGAGGTGGAAGGCTGTGGGAGTGATACTTAAGGGGATGGGAAGGGAGGTGAAGGCTGGAAGGAGGGTACTTAAGGGGAGGGGAGATGGAAGGCAGAGGAGGATACTTAAGGGAGGGAGGGGAGGTGGAAGGCTGTGCTGGAGTGATACTTAAGGGGAGGGAGGGGAGGTGGAAGGCTGTGCAGAGGATACTTGAGGGGAGGGGAGGGGGAGGTGGAAGGCTGTGCTGGAGGATACTGAGGGGAGTGGAAGGGGAGGTGGAAGGCTGTGCTGGGAGTGGTACTTAAGGGGAGTGGGAGGAGGAAGGGGAGTGGAGGAGCGGGGTTAGAACCAATTTCACCTGTCACCTTCTACACTCACCTAAATGGACACATTAGCCTCCTGGACACTATCTGTTAAGGAGCCAATTGTTGTCTGTCCTTATCATCTTTCCCTCTAATGAGCCTGTGAGTCGGTATAGGTATCAATACATACATGAATAATACTTTCAATAAATATCTTAACTGTGTTCTCATTAAAGTGTAAATAAAGTCACGTTGATGAACTTTACTCAGGTCTTGACATTTAACTTCAAAAATAAGATATAGAGATACGGGTGATGCTGGTGTACACTGATAAACACACACACACACCTCTGAGACTCCACTGATAGAGAGGCCTGGGACCACACCTCACCCACTTGAGTGAGTGAATTCTGTGACAACGGACCACATGGTGTCCCCATTATGCACGACAGCGCATAGTGAATGAGTTGCTACAGCATCATGTGAAGTTCCTCATAACACCTGCGAGGGAATTACTACACCACGTGATGCCCCCATAACACCATCCGTGAGGGAATTACTACATCATCAGGCCCTTGTAACACTATCTGTGAGGGAATACTACACTACGTCAAGCCCCTATAACACCACCTGTGAGGGAACTAGTACTCCACGTGATGCCCCTCATAACGCCATCTGTGAGGAGTTACTACACTACGTGTCTGCTGTTCAACACCTCAGCTCACATGATCTACGTGTAAACATTAATCTGTATATGTTCACTGTATGTTCTTCGCCTTTCTCCAATGAAGGCCTTGTTAAACCACCAATGTATGTAATAAGTCATTTATGTCCAATGTATATTTTCAGCCTTCGCTGCAAACTTTTCAATAAACCCTTATTATATATATATTATTATTATTATTACACGCACACACACACACACACACACACACACACACACACAGATAAGATGTTAGCGACATTCCGGCTGGCGACGAAGATGCTTCACCTTTCTGTTTCTCCCATGCAGTTCCTTTCCTAACCTTTTCACACTCACCACTAACCCCCACACACTCATCTAAGACTCACCCCTCACACACTCACTTAAAACTCACCCCCACACACTCATCTAAGACTCACCCCCTCGCACACTCACCCAAAACTCACCCCCACCCACACACTCATCTAAGACTCACCCCCTCACACACACTCATCTAAGACTCACCCCCTCACACACTCATCTAAAACTCACCCCCCACACACTCATCTAACTCACCCCTCACATTATCCTCCAACCTTCTCAAACACACACTCTACCATATACCTTTCTAACATTCTCACACACTAATCTCACCTATCCTAAAACCCCTTATACATAAATAAAATACCTCACTATCCTAAACCCCTTAAAACTAGTAACATCCCTTATCTTACCTAAAAACCCCTTAAAGACTAGTAACAATCCCTTTTCTTGCCCTTAACCCCCCAAAGATAAGTAAAAATCATCACTTACACAAAATCCCTGTAATTGATGACAGGCCTTATCCTACCCTAGAAAAACAGGCACATCACGATTGGCGGTAGCAGCATGCACACTGTACTTGTCTGTCTGTCTGTCTGTCTGTCTGTCTGTCTGTCTGTCTGTCTGTCTGTATCCTTATCTCTTTGTCTCCTCGTTCGGGACTTGGAGACAATCGAGGCTGATAACGGCTATCACCAACAACCGCCCTCTTAATGAAGGAGATTTAACCGTGATAAGACTTGGGGTTTTCTGAATTTGTTTGAGCTAAAATAAACGATACTCGGAGCAAGCCCCCTCCTCTCCCCTCCCCTTTGGACAAAATTACCCCGGACAAAAACTCCCTGGACGAAACAACCTTAGTTAAAGTGCAAAGCAGGACAAATTCTCTCCTGTGTTTTTATATTAATGTTTCTCAAGGTTAGGTTGGAGTTAGGTTAGGTTAGGTTTGGTTAGTTTGATTAGGTTGGGCTGGATTGAGTAAGGTTAGGATTGGGTTATTTGGTTTGGTAGGTTGGGTTAGGTTGGAGTTGGGTGGTTGGGTTAGCAATTTTCAGATCAAATAAGATGGAATGTCTAATCTTCAGGTGATGTCGTTAGCAGCTAATTTCATCTAATCTACAGTGATCCTAATGGTAAGTCTAACAGATCCATAAAGTCGTAATACATCTTAACCCACCTAGCCTAACCTAACTTAACCTAACCTAAAACAACCTAGATAATTAGATACTAGTCTCAAAAGTTTGAGCCCTGTTTGGACTGGAACCCCTCTTCAAGTGCAATTCCAGTGAATATTTATGGTGTATAAACAGACAGACAGACGGACAAACAGCAGACACACAATACATACACACATGCTCTCTCTCTCACACACACACACACACACACACACACACACACACACACACACACACACACACACACACACACACACATACTCTCTCTCTCATACACAAACACACACACACACACACACCACACCATCACCGTGTTCAAATGCAAAAGCAAAATTCTACACCTGGATGAGCACTGTGGCCTGAATTACATCTCAGGTTAACATCAATTGTGAAGCAAATTTGGAAGCAATTATTTAAACTCAATTCGAAATCACCTGGAAAGCACAAGTTAATCAATGATTCCCAACACTGGCTGCAAGTGGGCGTTCATGTCTCTCTAATCTATAAACAATCTTTTCAGCTGTTTTGAATCAGTGGATGACGGACACCATTATGATGTGGTATATCTCGACTTTAGCAAGGCCTTCGACAGTGTCCCCACGGAAGACTAATACAAAAGTAGGCTCATGGAATTAAAGGTGACATTCTAAAATGGATTAGGGCGTGGTTACAGGACAGGAAACATCGAGCAAAGCATTAACGGCCCTAAATCTGGTTGGGGTAACGTCACCAGTGGAGTACCCCAAGGCTCAGTACTTGGACCATTACTATTTACTTTATACATAAACGACATAGATATAGGCGCAGACAGCAACATAAGTAAATTTGCTGATGACATTAAAATAGGGCGCCATTAAATCTGACGAGGACTCAGCAAAACTACAGGAAGATCTAAACAAATTTTTCGAATGGTCTGAAAAATGGCAGATGAAATTGAATGTGGACAAATGTAAAATTACTTAGTCTACCTCTCCTAGACTCTAGGAGGTAACAGTACCAGATATCAGATGAACAAGAAGTGTTATACAAGACAAGCGAGGTTTTCCAAAAACTATATCATGCGCTTGTGAGACTTCCTGGTCATCGTGCTATAGAATGGAAATAGAATCCCTAGAAGAATTCAGGGAGAATGGCAAGACTAATCCGGGCATTAGGAACCTTGAGTACAGAGACAGGTTAAAGCATCTTAATACTCCCTCGAGAGCGTAGAGTGAGGGCGATATGATCGAGGTGTATAAATGAAAGTCAGGAGCTAAACAAAGGTGATATAACAAAGGTACTCAAACTATCAACCAGGAACGAACTCGTAGCAATGGTTTTAAATTAGACAAACTTAGATTTAGGCGCGAATATGTAAACATTGGTTTGGAAATAGAGTATTGGATAGCTTCAAACATAGGTTGGGTGCATATATGAGCAATAGGGGTTGGGTGTAAACAGGACTTGTAGTAGGCCAATGGAAGCCCTACTACCGTTTCCTCCATTCTTATGTTCTCACGAAATTGGAGGTCACCTGGGGAGGGTGAAAGCAGCACGATACTGTTTTGAAAGCCTTTGTGTGTGTGTGTGTGTGTGTGTGTGTGTGTGTGTGTGTGTGTGTGTGTGTGTGTGTGTGTAAAATAAAAACAACAAATAAATAAAAGTATAAACCTCCCCCTTACCCTTAAAATAAACCCACATCAGGTATATCTGTTCATCTATATACTATAAAACTAATAACTACTCATATAGTTATATATTAACCTATATATCGACTCATGGGATATATGACCTGAATACTATTTACAATGGTAGCTCATGCAATATAAAGTCCATAGGTATATCACATTACAACAGGGTTATGTTAGAAGTGACTAGATATATACGGTTTTAATATGGAACCAATTGGTATGTCTTGGTTATATAATGAGTTAAGGTATATGCTGTATATGTATGTACAGTCTCGTATACTTAGTCCATATAGGGAGTCATCAGATACATATTTTTACAGGATTAGTCAGGCACAGGTCAGTGACCCACAAGAGGCCTCGGGAAAATATAATAATAATAATAATAATGATATATATATGATATATATGTGTGTTTATATATATATATTATATAAATATGGCAAAATATATATGTTTTATTTGTGTTTCAGCAACCTGGACTTGGTATTTTTGTGATGTCATATGGCAGCAGAGTCTGTCATTAGAGTATAAGCTAAATATGTACGAGTATAGTCGAAAGGTAAATATATAGTCTTTATATATGGTAAAATGGGTCTATTGGGATTTGGACCATTAGGACTAGGGCCAATTTGGAATGTGGCCAATAAAGATTAGGGGCTTATTAGGACTGGGACCAATTGGAATAAAATCTATTTAGAGTGGGGCTTAATCTTAATGGCTAGTTTAGATTGGGGCTTATTAAGACTGGGGTCAATTTGGCCAGTCATCGTAATGTACAGTCTTTGTGTGAACAAAGCATGCGTCTTTGTTCCTAACAAAGGCTTGATCGCTCACCTGCAGCAGGGAGAGCCAGGTGGGGGAGGAGAGAAGGAGGGAGGGCCAATGTGATGGAAGAAGGAAAAGGACGGGAGGAGAAGGGTGATGGTGTGAGGATTGGGTGAGAAAGGGCTTAGGAAGGTAGAAAAGATGGAACGATAGGGGTGAGATGGGGTAGAGGTGGTTGGGAGGGAGGTGGGAAAGAGGAGGGAGGGAGAGGGATGGGGAGAGGAAGGATTGGGAGGGAGGATGGGGACGGATAAGAGGAAGAGACACAGAAGGGAGGAGGATATGGAAAGAGAGGTGTGGAAGGAGGGAGGAGAGTAGGAGTAAGGGTAACGTGGAAGGGTGAATAAGAAAGTTAGGGTGAAGACAGAACAAAAGGATAGAGAATGAAGGGAGGAGGTAGGTTAAGACGAAAGAGATGAAGTAGGAAATGGAGGTAGGGTGAGAGGGGGTGGAGGTAGGGTGAGGGTGGAGGTAGGGTGAGGTATAGGTAGGGTGAGGGAGGAAGGTAGGTAGTAGGTGATAGCAGCTACCAAACAGGGAGGTACTACCGCCTGGGAAGATATTGGAAACATAATGTATTGCCTAATGGTGGACCCTGCTGCCATATGGCATCACGAAATTGTGACCAAGTCCCAGGTTGCTGTTCTGACTTTCTGTCTCATTTACACACAATTGCAGGGTCTCAATTGTTTCGCTTACTATTGACAACACAACATACATATATTGTTCTCTCTACTTTTGATTTGTTTTCATTTTGTATTTCTTTATTATTATGTATGTGTGTGTGTGTGTGTGTGTGTGTGTGTGTGTGTTACTATTGTGTGTGTGTGTGTAATTTCGCCCAGGCACCGATGTGGGTTAGTGACCTGTGCCTGGGTGGGCTAATTCCCAAAAGTGAGGGGTGGAGGTAGGTGTGAGGGTGGAGGTTAGGGTGAGGGTGTGGAGGTAGGATGACGGGTTGGAGGTAGGGTGAGGGGTGGAAGTAGGGTGACAGGTTGGAGGTAGGATGAGGTGGAGGTAGGATGACGGGTTGGAGGTAGGATGGGGGTGGAGGTAGGGGTGGGGTGGAGGTAGGATGGGGGTGGAGGTAGGATGACGGGTTGGAGGTGGGATGGGGGTGGAGGTGGGATGAAGGGTGGGAGGTAGGATGAGGGGTGGAGGTAGGGTGAGGGGGTGGAGGTAGGATGAGGGGTTGGAGGTAGGGGTGGGGGTGGAGGGTAGGATGAGGTTGGAGGTAGGGTGGGGGTGAAGGTAGGATGACGGGTTGGAGGTAGGGTGAGGGGTGGAGGTAGGGTGAGGGTGGAGGTAGGGTGAGGGTGGAGGTAGGATGAGGGTTGGAGGTAGGGTGAGGGGTGGAGGTAGGATGACGGGTTGGAGGTAGGGTGAGGGGTGGAGGTAGGATGACGGGTTGGAGGTAGGATGAGGGGTGGAGGTAGGGTGAGGGTGGAGGATGGGGTTGGAGGTGAGGGTGAGGGGGTGGAGGTAGGATGAGGGGTTGGAGGTAGGGTGAGGGTGGAGGTAGGATGACGGGTTGGAGGTAGGGTGAGGGTGGAGGTAGGGTGGGGGGTGGAGGTAGGGTGAGGGTGGAGGTAGGATGAGGGGTCGGAGGTAGGGTGAGGGGGTGGAGGTAGGATGACAGGTTGGAGGTAGGGTGAGGGTGGAGGTAGGGTGACGGGTTGGAGGTAGGGTGAGGGGTGGAGGTAGGGTGACAGGTTGGAGGTAGGGTGGGGGTGGAGGTAGGGTGAGGGGTGGAGGTAGGGTGAGGGTGGAGGTAGGGTGAGGGGTGGAGTAGGGTGACAGGTTGGAGGTAGGGTGAGGGGTGGAGGTAGGGTGACGGGTTGGAGGTAGGGTGAGGGGTGGAGGTAGGGTGACAGGTTGGAGGTAGGGTGAGGGGTGGAGGTAGGGTGAGGGTGTGGAGATAGGTTGAGCGGGTGGAGGTAGGATGACGGGTTGGAGGTAGGATGACGGGTTGGAGGTAGGGTGAGGGTGGAGGTAGGGTGACGGGTTGGAGGTAGGGTGAGGGGTGGAGGTAGGGTGACGGGTTGGAGGTAGGGTGAGGGTGGAGGTAGGGTGAGGGTGTGGAGATGGGTTGAGCGGGTGGAGGTAGGATGACAGGTTGGGTAGGATGACGGGTTGGAGGTAGGGTGACGGGTTGGAGGTAGGATGAGGGTTGGAGGTAGGGTGAGGGTGTGTGGAGAATAGGTTGAGCAGGTGGAGGTAGGAGTGGCGGGTTGGAGGTAGGGTGACGGGTTGGAGGTAGGGTGAGGGGTGGAGGTAGGGTGACAGGTTGGAGGTAGGGTGACGGAGGTTGGAGGTAGGGTGACGGGTTGGAGGTAGGGTGACGGGTTGGAGGTAGGGTGACGGGTTGGAGGTAGGGTGACAGGTTGGAGGTAGGGTGAGGGTGGAGGTAGGGTGAGGGGTGTGTGGAGATAGGTTGAGCAGGTGGAGGTAGGGTGACGGGTTGGAGGTAGGGTGACGGGTTGGAGTAGGGTGAGGGGGTGGAGAGGTAGGGTGAGGGGTGGAGGTAGGATGACGGGTTGGAGGTAAGGTGGGGGGTGGAGGTAGGGTGAGGGGTGGAGGTAGGGAGAGGGGTGGAGGTAGGGTGACAGGTTGGAGGTAGGTATGACAGGGTGGAGGTAGGGTGAGGGGTGGAGGTAGGGAGAGGGGTGGAGGTAGGGTGACAGGTTGGAGGTAGGTATGACGGGGTGTGGAGGTAGGGTGAGGGTGGAGGTAGGGTGACGGGTTGGAGGTAGGGTGAGGGTGGAGGTAGGGTGGGGTGGAGGAAGGATGAGGGTTGGAGGTAGGGTGAGGGGTGGAGGTAGGATGACGGGTTGGAGTAGGGTGGGGTGGAGGTAGGGTGACAGGTTGGAGGTGGGTGAGGGGTGGAGTAGGGTGACGGGTTGGAGGTAGGGTGAGGGGTGGAGGTAGGGTGAGGTGTGGAATGGGTTGAGCGGGTGGAGGTGGATGACGGGTTGGGTAGGGTGACGGGTTGGAGGTGGTGACGGGTTGGAGGTAGGGTGACGGGTTGGAGGTAGGGTGAGGGTGGAGGTAGGATGACGGGTTGGAGGTAGGTATGACGGGGTGGCGGTAGGGAGGGTGAAGGTAAGGTGACGGGGTGGAGGTAGGATGGCGGGGCGGAGGTAAGATCACGGGTTGGAGGTAGGGAGAGGGGTGGAGGTAAGGTGAGGATATAGACCGAGTGAGATAATAAAGAATGAATAAGAGAAAAGTTAAGTATAAAATAGATAGAAAATGAGAAAAAGTAGAGTGAGAAAACAGACAGTGAGGAGGAAGAGAGAATGAAGCAATACAGTGAAAGTAAGAATGAATTAGTTAAGGTAGAATGAAGTGATGGAGGTAAGACTGGGTGACCCGGGGGTTACCTAGGGCGATTAGTGTGTATGAATCAGGTGGGGAGGCAGACAGCGGTAGCACTGGCCGGCGCCACTCACCTGTGTGGCGCCGCACTGTCGCCCCACACCTGGTCCCCTGCCCTCCTCCTTCCATCCCCCAGCCCGCCACGTAGACAAACTCCTTCTCACGCTCACTCCAGCCGCCACCAAGCTTTCTCATGTACTCCAGCCGCCACCAAGTTTCTCATGCTCACTACAGCCGCCACCAAGCTTTTTCATGCTCACTACAACTACCAACTTCTCCGTCTCATGCTCAGGAGGCAATTAAAATGCTTATTGCTATTTACCTCCTGTGTTCCCACGTTCCTTCTACATGATATAAAGGTTCCCACGTTCCTTCTACATGATATAAAGGTTCCCACGTTCCTTCTACATGATATAAAGGTTCCCACGTTCCTTCTACATGATATAAAGGTTCCCACGTTCCTTCTACATGATATAAAGGTTCCCACGTTCCTTACCTACAGAAGATAATGGAATACAGGAGGAAGATTTTTCATATATTTAACTTCCTCAAGAGGCTAACCTAGCCTAGCCTAGCCTAACCTAACCTAGTCTAATCTTACCTAACCTAGCTAACCTAACCTAATCTAATCATACCTAACCTAGCTAACCTAACCTAATCTAATCATACCTAACCTTGCCTAACCTAACCTAATCTAATCTAAACTAACCTAACCTGCACATAAACCACTAGAAATTACCCAACACCGATACTCATTGTCGCAAGCATTGAACTGTATTGTATCTCGTATCTGATGACTGAAATATTAAACACAATTTGCCTTGTTATTCTGAAAAGGTGTGATTGTTTTCGTTTTTTTTTGTATTTGCTTTTGTTTTGTTTTATACCTGATGAATCAAAACAGCCTGGAAGATTAGGGTCAAGGTGCAGTCTGTTCCTCTGTCTGTAAACTGTAACTTCATGTACAAATTTATAAGTTAATGAGAGTTATTGATCTGGGTATTGACACGTAACATGGCAAAGTGAGTGTTACTAAAAATATATATTAACTTTCGCTCCATTAGGGGAAGTGATCACTCCAGGGTCTGGTCTCGTTCACCTCTCTTGTGATACAGCACGGAGAGGGGGGGTGTGAGGGTGGGGAGGAGGTGGGGGTGGAACTGGGGGGGGTGTGGAGGGTGGGGGGAGGAAAGTGTGGGGAGGAGGGTGAAGGGTGGAGAGGGAAACATAAGAACATAAGAAGAATATAAGGAGTCCGCAATAGGTCGGTTGGTCTGTGCATGACAGCTCCTGTCGAGAGTCACTACCACTCTCTATCATCCATGAATCTATCCAGCCTCCCTTTAAAACTCTCCAGCGTTCCAGCACTTACTACAAAGTTGCTAAGCTTGTTCCACTCGTCCACCACCCTATTTGTGAACCAGTTCCTTCCTATCTCCCTCCTAAACCTAAACTTATCCAACTTAAATCCGTTGCTACGAGTCCTATCCTGTTCGATATTATAAGAACTTTTATCTATATCACCTTTCTTGATTCCTTTCACCCACTTAAATACTTCTATCATATCTCCCCGCACTTTCGTCTTTCCCTAGGGAATGCAAGTTTAGTTTTTAACCTATCCTGATAGCGGAAGGTTTCTAAGTCCCGGAATCATTTTCGTCATTCTCTTTCACGTAACTGACCTAGTGAATTGATATCCATTCTATAATATAAGTACCAGAACTGAACTGGCATAATCGAGGTGCGGCCGACTAGCGCAATATTATAGTTGCACAAGACCTCTGCAATTTTATTATTTTACATACACTTCTAGATATAAAACCCAATACTCTGTTTGCCTTATTTCGAACATTAACGCACTGTTTTCTAGGCCATAGGTCCGGGCTTACAAGTACCCCTAGGTCTCTTTCACAAGTCGACTTCTCTAGGTTGATGTTGTTAAGGCTGTATACATTGACAGTATTTGTTCTTCCACTATTAAGTACGCTGCACTTGCTGGTGTTGAATTTCATTTGCCATTTTTCAGACCACCCCTGCAGTTTATTTAGATCCTCTTGTAATGCATTTGCATCCTGCCCTGAATTAATCTGCCGCCCTATTTTGGTGTCATCCGCAAACTTGCTTATGTCACTGCTGATCCCAGTATCTGGATCGTTTATGTAGATTATGAACAAGAGTGGGCCTAGTACTGACCCCTGGGGAACCCCGCTGGTTACACGACCCCACTCAGATTTAACACCATCTACGCTGACCCTCTGCGTTCTATAGGTGAGCCATGATTTTATCCAATTTAAAACTTTCCCCTCGATACTATGAGCCTTAATTTTTCTCAGAAGCCTCTGATGCGGTACTCTGTCAAATGCTTTGCTAAAGTCTAAGTAAATAACATCGTAATTTTCGTCATTATCTTCTACCTCGAAGACTTTCCTAAAAAATGTCAGCAGATTTGTTAAACAAGATTTTCCCTTTGTAAACCCATGTTGAGAGCCGTAGATTAATTTGCTTTTCTCTAAATGCGATCGCATGCTATCTGCTATAATTGATTCAAGAAGGAGGGGAGGGGAGGGGTGGGGAGGGAGGGGTGTGGGGAAGGAAGGAGGGAGGAGTGTGGGGAGGAGGGGAGGGGAGTGTATTAGTTCATGTGTGCACTAGGCAACAACAACAACAGATACTTTGTAGTAAGTGCTGGAACGCTGGAAAGTTTTAAAAGGAGGCTGGATAGATCCATGGATGATAGAGAGTGGTAGTAACTCTCGACAGGAGCTGCCATGCACAGGCCAACCGGCCTATTGCAGACTCCTTATTTTCTTATGTTCTTAAGTTAACATTAGCTATTCTTTATTTGTGGTGTTGAGTCAATGTGATGGTCAGACGGACATGACCAGTCCCCCTAAACACGGTGTGACGCGTGGATCATCCGTCCATACCTGGTTGTGTAAACTTCCATATATAAAGATGTCCACCACGGTCACCTGATATAATCCACCACTGTCACCTGATATAATCCACCACGGTCACCTGGTATAATCCACCACGGTCACCTGGTATAATCAATCACGGTCACCTGGTATAATCCACCACGGTCGCCTGATATAATCCACCACTGTCACCCGGTATATTCCACCATTGTCACCCAGTATAATCCACCACAGTCACCCGGTATAATCCACCACGGTCACCCGGTATAATCCACCACTGTCACCTGGTCCACCACGGTCACCCTATAATGTCACCCGGTATAATCCACCACGGTCACCCGGTATAATCCACCACTGTCACCCGGTATATGGTATAATCCACCACGGTCACCGGTATAATCCACCACCAGTATAATCCACCATCACCCGGTATAATCCACGATCACCCGGTATAATCCACCACGGTATAATCCACCACGGTCACCCGGTATAATTCACCACGGTCACCCGGTATAATCCACCACGGTCACCCGGTACAATCCACCACTGTCACCTGGTATAATCCACCACGGTCACCCGGTATAATCCACCACTGTCACCCGGTATAATCCACCACGGTCACCCGGTATAATCCACCACGGTCACCCGGTACAATCCACCACTGTAACCTGGTATAATCCACCACCGTCACCGGTATAATCCACCACGGTCACCCGGTATAATCCACCACGGTCACCCGGTACAATCCACCACCGTAACCTGGCATAATCCACCACCGTCACCTGGTATAATCCACCACTGTCACCCAGTACAATCCACCACTGTCACCTGGTATAATCCACCACGTCACCCGGCATAATCCACCACCGTCACCGGTATAATCCACCACGGTCACCCGGTATAATCCACCACGGTCACCCGGTACAATCCACCACTGTAACTTGGTATAATCCACCACTGTCACCCGGTATAATCCACCACGGTCACCCGGTATAATCCACCACGGTCACCCGGTACAATCCACCACTGTAACCTGGTATAATCCACCACTGTCACCCGGTATAATCCACCAGTCACCCGTATAATCACCACGATCACCCGGTATAATCCACCACTGTCACCCGGTATAATCCACCACGGGGACTACATTTATACAACAGCTCGGTACTTGTCGTCTAATTGCACCTATCTCTTCCGCATTTCTCTTAGCAAAAATTCATACAAGTTACTAATTTTATAGCACAGGGGTGAAAGGCCATTTTCCTGATGCCTCCAGTTTACCATGCGATAAGCACCACAGAACACAAAAGCAAAGATTTAATTTTATCATCATCATCATCATCATCATCATCATCATCATCATCATCATCATCATCATCATCATCATCATCACCATCAAAAGCAGCAGTACACTCCTCTCTTGTATGCCAATAGATCTTCCTGTCAAGGCGCACAAGTCAAATACCAAATTACAGTGAGACTATTTCTGTCCTCGGGGTCAGGTATTTCTTGTAAGCCAACTTCACCATCAGTGTATTGTGTATCATTCATGGCTCTCGTGTTTAATGAGGTCGCTGTGCATGTGGGGAGTCTCCAAGGTGGTTTCTGTCTTCACGTCCGTTCATGACAGAATAGGAGACGGCTAATGTCCTCATTGAAGATAGACAGTAATATAACCAGTGTGTGCTCCCCTGCTGCTGGGCGTCAATTCATGGCGTTTCCAAACCAATGACCTTGGGCTTTAACCTTATGACCTTACAAACAACAGCTCTGATGGGTTGTGGTGAAGAAGGGTCAGAGATCATGAAGGAGGAGGAGGAGGGGGGGAGGTATCTGTAAATATTAAGTGTGCACATTGTAGGTCTGTTTTAAGCGCTACTGCCGACTTACTGATATAATGTTACATAAATAGGATGATCACTTGAAGATTAAACACCACCTGGTTATTTTTCCTGAAGATTAACACTAACGCTACTTGGGGGGAGGGGGGGTTAGGTTTGGTTAGGGCAGATTAAGTTAGGTTAAGTTAGAGTTAGGGTGGCTAGGTTAGGTTAGGTTAGGTTAGGGTAGGTTAAGTTAGGTTAAATTAGAGTTAGGGTGGCTAGGTTAGGTTAGGTTAGGTTAGGGTAGGTTAAGTTAGGTTAAGTTAGAGTTAGGGTGGCTAGGTTAGGTTAGCGTTAGTGTGGTTAAATCGTTAGGAGATCCGATAAACAGACATAAAGTCAATGACCGCCCTCCATCTGTGGTCACGTCACAGGGGAAACATCTTCAGGCGGTGACACTGGTCGTGCACGTCCGTCAAGCTTAGTTAAAACACACATTCACTTCTCTTAACATAACCAAACATGAACTGGTGTGTAGCGGAAGATATAATCACTGAGAGTATAAACAGCTGTGTGGGCGTGAGCAGGGCGGTGGTGAGGACGTGTGGTCACCCAGGGGGCAAGTTACTAGCCTGAGGAACAAGCAGCGCCCCTCACCAAAACCTCCCTTTACATTTCACTCCCCTGGGAAGCCACCTCACTTGCTCCTGTTTACCTAAGATAAAAGTAGAGATATATCAGAGGCCGCCTCCCCCCACCCTGAAGGTCACCTTAATAACGGTGGCGCTGTGGAGGGTGGAAGACCCAGTTTTCACTCCCTATAAACAAGTTGTGTTGGGGATAAACAAGTTGTGTTGGGGATAGGGGGTGGAGTTGTTTATGACACATGTGGCTGGTAGTGTTATTAATTACAGTTTGTTTTTACAAGCAAGTTGAGCAAGATTACAGAGGAAACAGTTTTATCAGCAGACTGAGGAAGCCCGCAGAAGGGGGATAAGTCTTTATCAGGAAGGTGATGGAGGTCGCAGTATCACGTTTATCCCCCAACTGGCGAAAGAAAATGTTCTCGTCTGGTTGAGGATATGAGGTCAAAGCACAGTAAACAGTAAATAAGAAGATCAAGAACTGGTCATTGAATACGTTGAGGCGGACGTAAGGAGGGTCCCTCACATGAGGTAAACACTTTGAGTGAGAAGAAAGGCGGAAAATAGGCCGAATAACGCAGCAGCAAGATACTCGTCATGATAGTTAAGATCTAAGTAATATATACTACAGTATATGTAAAACACGGGATTTTTACCGAGTGTTTCAAAACGGAAAGGTTTATCACACACACACACACACACACACACACACACACACACACACACACACACACACACACACACACACACACACACACACACACACACACACACACACACACACACACACACACACACACCATCCCCGACACCGGCCCCTACTACCACCTGAGATCCCCTGTCCGAGAATTGCTGTTCGACACCACAACCGCATCCAGCCCATACGTGCACGAACTGATCGCTATAAGAACAGCCCAGTCCCAACCATTGTAAAAATTATCAATAACATGTAATAAATCAGTGTATTCACTCCCAGCAAACACTGCTCCCTACACTGTCACTATGTTGAAATGAACTGTAGTTTGAGCTGATCCCCATCTAAGTTACTATATGTCTTATTTGTGTCACTTATGTCACTTGTATATTTGTAATTCGTAACCTATTCCCCAAATATGTAACTGTATATTTTTCAGCCTTCTGGCTGCCAAGTTTTTCAATAAACCGTTAATTATTATTATTATTATTATTATTATTATTATTAATACACACATTTTCATCATATCAATTAAAAATTCGGGAATCTTTTCTTACTACCGTGAATTGCTGCTCCAGCTGCAGTACAGTACTGTACATGACCCATTCATAGAAAAACTTATAATCATTATTATCAATATTATTGCTATTATGATTATTTCTAGTAGCATTGTTACTATTACTAGTATTGCATCAGGTCTTATCGTTATCAGCGAGGTCATCTTAAGATTATATCTTGCGCTTGTGAGACCTCACCTGGATTACGAAGTTCAGTTCTGGTCACCGTATTACAGAATGGATATAGAATCATTGGAAAGAATCCAGAGGAGAATGACAAGACTAATCCCGGGCATTAGGAACCTTGAATACAGAGACAGGTTAAAGCATCTTAATTTGCACTCCCTCGAGAGACGTAGAGCGAGGGGCGACATGATAGAGGTGTATAAATGGAAGTCAGGGCTAAACAAAGGGGACATTACAAAGGTACTCAAACTATTCAACCAGGAGCGAACTCTTAACAATGGTTTTAAACAAATTTAGATTTAGGCGCGAAATAGGTAAACACTGGTTTGGAAACAAAGTAGTGGATGAATGGAACAAGTTACCAAATATCATCATTAACTCGATTACGCTGGATAGCTTCAAACATAGGTTGGACGCTTATATGAGCAATAGGGGTTGGGTGTAAATGGGACTGCCCAGTATGGGTCAATAGGCCCGCTGCAGTTTCCCCAAATTCTTATGTTCTTATGTTCTTATGTTATCACTATTATTGTTATTACAGAATAATTAACATTATTATTGTAATGTTTATTATTATTATTATTATTATTATTATTATTATTATTATTATTATTATTATTATTATTATTATTATTATTATTATTATTATTATTATTATTATTATTATTATTATTATATTATTATTATTATTATTACTATCAATTTATCATCATCATAACTATACTACTGTACTTAAGAATGACAGGAGGCTGTAAGAGGCGAGCATTACAAGAGTGAGTGAGATTTATGACCATCGTACATCCAGAAAGCAAATGTTTTGTTTAAAGTGTTGAGAGGGAGGCAGTGTGGCAGCAGACGAGGTGAGGACAGCCTCACAATGTGGCACACCACAAGGGTATCCCACACCCTCCACAAACATACAACACACGCACACACACACACACACACACACACACACCATAACACTACCACCCCGGATTCCTCTCACGCCTTGGACAGTCACTCCATAAAGCGTGACTTTATATTAATTTGAGTAATAACACCTATAATACAAATACTCATCATAATAACCATGATTTTTATACTGTTGAAAATCACGAAAAAAATCCAACTATTAACCCCTTCACAACGGGGACGCCACTTTTAATATTTTATTTGGCCAACGCCAGACGATTTTATTCAGCTCACAGGGGACCCCATACACAAGGGGTTAAAAATCAAAGACTTTTCGGGTGATAACAATAATAATTTACAGTTAAAACTAAAAAAAAAGTAAACTTACACTGTAAAAAGAGGGGGGGGGGGGACTTACAGTATCATGGTTAAAAAACCACAAAAGAGGGAATTTCCACTGATAGAAATTTACAAAAAATTAAGACAATTGCAAGTGGTAGTTTCAGCAGCGACATAAAACAACTCGACGTCAACTCCAGGAAACGCAAGTGATGAGCGAGGAGCCGCGGCTGTCTTCGTATCGCCACCACCAGGCTTTTAGCTGTGTTTGGAGATACGATATATAACAACATCACACAATGACAGACACCCTACGTGCATCACACAATGGCAAGAAACCCTACGACCATCACACAATGGCAGAAACCTACGACCATCACACAATGGCAGAAACCCTACGACCATCACACAATGGCAGAAACCCTACACGACCATCACACAATGGCAGAAACCCTGCGACCATCACTGTGGCAGAAACCCTGCGACCATCACACAATAATAGAAATACTGCGACCATCACACAATGGCAGAAACTCTACGACCATCACACAATGGCGAAACCTACGACCATCACACAATGGCAGAAACCTACACGACCATCACACAATGGCAGAAACCTACGACCATCACCTAATGGCAAACTCACGACCATCACACAATGGCGAAACCCTACGACCATCACAATGACCTGAAACCCTACGACCATCACACAATGGCAGAAACTCTACACGACCATCACACAATGGCAGAAACCCTACGACCATCACAATGGCAGAAACCCTGCGACCATCACACAATGACCAGAAACCCTACACGACCATCACACAATGGCGAAACTCTGCGACCATCACACAATGGCAGAAACCCTACGACCATCACACAATGGCAGAAACCCTACACGACCATCACACAATGACAGAAACCCTACGACCATCACTGTGGCAGAAACCCTACGACCATCACACAATGGCGAAACCCTGCGACCACCACAATGGCAGAAACCCTACACGACCATCACACAATGACGAAACCCTACACGACCATCACACAATGGCAGAAACCCTACGACCATCACACAATGGCAGAAACCCTACACGACCATCACCACAATGACAGAAACTCTACGACCATCACTGATGACCAGGAAGCCTACGACCACTGCACAATGGCGAAACCCTGCGACCATCACACAATGGCAGAAACCCTACGACCATCACACAATGGCAGAAACCTACGACCATCACACAATGGCAGAAACCCTGCACGACCATCACACAATGACAGAAACTCTACACGACCATCACGCAATGGCAGAAACCTACGACCATCACACAATATTAGAAACTCTACGACCATCACAATGACAGAAACCCTACGACCATCACACAATGACAGAAACTCTGCGAGCCATCTTTATTATTGAAACTCTGCACGACCATCACACAATGGCAAGAAACCCTACACGACCATCACACAATAAAGCCAAGTACCTACGACCATCACAATGGCAATCCCTACGACCATCACACAATGACAGAAACTCTACGACCATCACACAATGACAGAAACCCTACACGACCATCACCTGGCAAAACTCTACACGACCATCACACAATGACAGAAACTCTACACGACCATCACACAATGGCAGAAACCCTACGACCATCACACAAATGAAACCTACGACCATCACACAATGGCAGAAACCTACGACCATCACACAATGACAGAAACTCTACGACCATCACACAATGATAAACCCTACGACATACACAATATTAAGAAACTCTACACGACCATCCACAATGACAGAAACTCTACACATGCATCACACAATGACGAAACCCTACGACCATCACACAATAGCAGAAACCCTACACGACCATCACACAATGGCAGGAAACCCTACGACCATCACACAATGACGAAACCTACGACCATCACACAATGGCAGAAACCTTGACATCACACAATGGCAGAAACCCTGCGACCATGCACAATGACCCAGAAACCCTACACGACCATCACTCCAATGGCAGAAACCCTACGACCATCACTGATAGCCAGAAACCCTACACGACCATCACACACAATGGCGAGAAATACACGACCATCACACAATGACGAAACCCTACGACCATCACACAATGGCAGGAAACCCTACGACCATCACAATGGCAGAAGCACCGACCATCACACAATGACAGAAACCCTACGACCATCACACAATGACCAATGAAACCCTAGAGCCATCACACAATGGCAGAAACCCTACACGACCATCACAATGGCAAGAAACCTACGACCATCACACAATGGCAGAAACCACCGACCATCACACAATGACAGAAACCCTACACGACCATCACACAATGGCGAAACCCTACACGACCATCACACAATGGCAGAAACCCTACGACCATCACTGTGGCGAAACCCTACCCGACCATCACACAATGGCAAGAAACCACAAACCATCACACAATGGCGAGAAGCCCTGCACGACCATCACACAATGGCAGAAACCCTACACGACCATCCTGTGTAGAAACCCTACACAGCCACCACACAATGGCAGAAACCCTACGACCATCACACAATGGCAGAAACCTACGACCATCGCACAATGGCAGGAAACCCTACGACCATCACACAATGACAGAAACCCTACGACCATCATACAATAGCAGAAACTTTCACGACCATCACAATGGCAGAAGCCCTACACGACCATCACACAATGACAGAAACCCTACATTGCATCACACAATGGCAGGAAACCTACGACCATCACACAATGACAGAAACCCTACACGACCATCATACAATGGCAGAAGCCCTACACGACCATCATACAATGGCAGAAGCCCTACACGACCATCATACAATGGCAGAAGCCCTACACGACCGTCATACAATGGCAGAAGCCCTACACGACCATCATACAATGGCAGAAGCCCTACACGACCATCATACAATGGCAGAAGCCCTACACGACCATCATACAATGGCAGAAGCCCTACTCGACCATCATACAATGGCAGAAGCCCTACACGATCTTTTCAACTCTTTGGACGACACTATCCTGATGGAGTTGTGGCCGGAAATCAAGATGGTGTGCATGACAGCTGGTAACACTGTCGTTGTTCATGGGATGATTTAGGAAAGAGCTATGTTCCCCCGAGGAGGAGGCGGATACATGTGTAGTGTACCAGTCACTCCACGCTCTTAACCAAGGGGGTAAAGACGGTAGTGGTGATCATTTTAGACACGAGCAATATCATCATCATCTTCGTCAGGCTGTTCCTCTCTTTCTTTATGAAGGTGCGAGTAACATCCTACTACAGAGACCCACCACTGCGAAAGCTAAGCACAGGTATTGGCTAACACTGAAAAAAAAAATGCTGTCGATTTAAGTTTGATTTTCATTGTAAGTTTAGGATCGTAGAGCAGATTATTTAATGTTGTCTGCATCGAGGTGAAGGAAGTAAGGTAATACTTTACAATAATATTTTTCAAAGTCCTTTTATTTATTTAACTATGTATTTATTATCGTTGTATCTCTCTCGCTTTTTTTTTTTACTTGAGGTGAATCAAGTGTTACAGAAGACATTAAGAAAGGTGGAAATAGTTGGGTGTCATAATGATGCAAGACAAATGTGGAAAGCAACAGAAAATGGAGAAACTCTCCGACTTTAACACACACAGCATACAGAGTATAAGCTTAACATCTGCCAGAGTTCTTTCAATAGGTTTTAATCCCTTAAAACACTTTCATCACACCAACGTAAACTATTCTGATTCTAGTGTTTGTTGGTCTCGTGCAGCAGAGGGCGGCACAGTAACGAGACATGATGACTAGGGTGTACGTACAGCGAGAGGTCTTGTGGTTTCTGTAATGTCATAATCAGTGATGAGGCAACAAATCTTATTTTAAACACCCGTGATGGTGGTGCTACTGCTGGTCAAGTCCGGGAGACTGGTTGATAATGGGTGTGGGAGGTGGCAAAGCTGTTCATGGGTGAGAGTGGTGGTGGGTGGTGGTGAAGAGGGAGAGATGTAGTGATGGGTGAGGGTGAAGGGGAGAGATGTAGTGATGGGTGGGGGTGGTGGTGAAGAGGGGAGATGTAGTGATGGGTGAGGGTGGTGGTGAAGAGGGAGAGATGTAGTGATGGGTGAGGGTGGTGGTGAAGGGGAGAGATGTAGTGATGGGTGAGGGTGGTGGTGAAGGGGAGAGATGTAGTGATGGGTGAGGGTGGTGGTGAAGAGAGGTAATGGTGGGTGAAGGTGGTGGTGAGGAGGTTAGTTTTAGTTTAACAAATTTATTGACAAAGCTTGTAGTACAGTTTGCCTATTCTGAGTAATTCAGTCAAGTCTTGACACTGAGGGTGGTATCACTTCTCACTGCCACGCAGGACAGAGGTTCATACACAAAGAAATACATCATATTCATTAACAGCTATAAATGTATAGAGGTCAGATTCATATGGGTAATGTCACTGTTCACTGCCATGCAGGACAGAGGTTCATACACAAAGAGATGCATCATATTCATTGACAGTACATATACATATATGTACACACACACATACACATATACATACATATACATATATACATACACATATACATGTACATATATATACACATATGCACACATACACACATACATACATACATATACGTTGGTCAGATTCATGTGGGTAATGTCACTCTTCACTGCCATACAGGACAGAGGTTCGTACACAAAGAATGCATCATATTCATTGACGCTATATATAGGTCAGATTCATGTGGGTAATGCCACTGTTCACTGCCATGCAGGACAGAGGTTCGTACACAAAGAAGGAAATACATTATATTCATTAGCAGTATATATAGGTCAGTGGATCACATACATTGGAGTCATATTCTAATTGAAGACTAATCAGTGTGGGCTAGCAAATTTGGGATAAACAGCAAGAATGTCCTCAAGCACACCTGATTCAATGAAGTAATTACATAATTCAAGGTACAATAAGTCAGGTGGCCTGAAGTCTTTGACAGTGTCACATTCAATAATATAGTGTTCAAGTGTATGCTTTAAAGGTTTATCACAAAGTTTACAAGCTGAGTGTTCCGGTACGGGTACAGCGTTACTAACTTGCCAGATGTGTCTGTATCCTAGCCTAATTCTGGCCACGACTACATCACATTGTCTGGTTCTGTCCTTATGCTGGCCATACCGGTACCTCTGGTCACAAAATTTGTCATATTTACTAATGCTACAACTGTCAGGTCTCTCTGCATTTCTCACTTCTTCTAGATCAGAGTTCATGATTCTGACTTGAATGTTTGTAATTACAGCATTGGACAGGCCAAGGTCACGGTCAACATTTTCTTTCTTACATGCCTCATTGGCCAGTCTATCAGCACGGTCATTATACCTGATTCCAACATGGGACGGAATCCACACAAATTCGATACGAAAGTTGTTCTCATTGGCAGTCATCACATTCCTTTTAATATCACATACAACTTTAGACATAGAACCTGACGGGCTGTTCATTGATTTCAAAGCACTTTGAGAGTCACAGAATATCACCCCACCTCCATTTTCTTTGAGGTAATCTGTGGCTAAGTAGATTCCAGTTAGTTCAGTTTGTGTTGTGCTGGCCCAGTTGTTCAGCCTTTGTTTGTTTGACACTATCATCTCTTTTTCTTTATATATTACAATTGCACAGCCTGTTCTACCTGTGTTTGTCTGCACAGAACCATCATTAAAAGCATAACATTCACTTGATTTAATACTCTCTATGTGTCTGTTAATAGTTTCTAGTGTGACACATCTCACCACATCGGTGTTTAACATTTGCTTACTACCAACAGGAGTGTAATTAATAGAAACTGATATGGCCAGCCAAGGAGGAATGGCATTAATAGGTTCGTCTGGGGTGATTGGGACATTCAGTTTCAAGAGATCTACAACACTTTTATGAAGCCACGCCCCAAAGAATCTTTTGTGGAAGGTTGGCGAGATGGTCGGGATTACTTAGATAGAACATCAACCCAGTTTGAGCTGTAGTTTGAGAACCATTGTTCTTCACAACTTTGACACAAAACATGGTATTAAGTAGAGCTATCCTCTCAGATAGGGAGGGCAGTCCGAGCTCTTTCCTCATGTTTACAATTCTGGTTGATTTTGGGCAACCTAGGATGATGCGCATGGCTTCATTTTGCACTACCTCAAGGCTGTTGAGTTGTTTAGGCGGAATAGTCACAAGATGGAGAGCATGATAGTCAACTACAGAACGAATGAAGTGAAGATAGAAAGTACGAGCATAGGTGATGTTAATTCCATAGCCCTTGCCAACAAGGGTTCTGAGGGGTTTAATGCGCTGCATTAGTTTGTCACGAAGGTTGCTGACAAAGTTTGCAGGAGGGGAAGGGTTGTTGGAGATGAGGGAGGGAGGGAGGAGGGGAGGGAGAGAAAGGTACTGGTTGGTAAAAGAGGTGGTGAGGGAGGGAGGGAGGAAGGGAGGGAGAGAGAGGTAGTGGTGGGTAAAAGAGGTGGTGAGAGAGGGAGGAAGGGGGGGTAGTGGTGTGAGGGCAGACAGGGGTTTTACAATCACGCTTTGATGGATGTGTGGCCAACTGTCAGAGGACGTCTTGGTCTTCTCCTAGCTGACCCCCGCCCGGATCATGCTCTATGATGATCCACCTCTAGGATCTCTACTCGCTCGTTCTTCAAGACAACCTTGTCACTCACGAACCTGACACTCACGCACAGTTCTTCAATACAACTCCTGGGTGTTTTCTGTAATAGAGCTCTAAGTTAACCCTGATTCTCTGCGACTGCCTTAGGCTATCCTTAGAAGTCGAGTCGTCCTTGAGAGCCCTGATTCGTCCTTGAGAGTCCTTGGTGGTCATCCTTGAGAGTCCTGGGTAATCCTAGCGAATCCTGGGTCGTCCTTGAGAGTCCTGGGTAATCCTAGAGAGTCCTGGGTCGTCATAGAGAGTCCTGGGTCGTCCTTGAGTTGTGGGTCACCGTTGAGAGCCCTGAATCATTCCTAAGTGCACTGGATCAGCCCTAAGGATCCTGGGTCGCCCCTGAGAGCCTTGGAGTTAAGTAAGGGCATAGTGGCTGGTGCTAGAGGTCTTGTTGACGCTTGATAGTGTTGTTCTTGCGTCACGTGGGGCTGCGATAACCGGCGGGACTTTTACGAGGCACAGAGGACGAGGGAGGGGAGGGTGAGGGGGTTGAGCAGTGAAGGGGGGGTGAAGGGAGAAGGGAGAGGTAAGAGGAGAAAGGGGGAAAGGAATGGTTTGAGCACATGAGTGAGTTTTTTGAAGGGAATGGGGAGGATAAAGGAGAAGAGAAGGAGAAGAGAAGAGAGGAAGGTTGGGTGAGTGGATTGGAGAGGAGTGTATGATAGATGAAGGTAGCGTATGAGATGAGAGAGATACAGGAAGAGTGGAGGTGAGAGGAGAGGAAAATAAGGGGATAAGAACAAAAAAGGAAAAGGAAAGAAGGAAGGTATAAGGAAAAGAATAAGGAAGAGGGAGTAAGGAGAGGAGTGGTAGAGAAGGCAAGTGTGTGTGGAGGGGGAGGGAGGGAGAGGGGGTAGTCAGGGAGAGGAAAGAAAAACATGAGGTGAGGAGGGAGGGAGGGAACAGCAACAAGGAGGGGAGGGATCAGGAGGGGTGGTGAAGGCCGCATCAACACGGCCTCGTCTTCTCTGTTTACAAAACCGGGAGGAAACATCTGCGGCTTTTATTGCACTTGTGGCGCAGAATTATTGACGCTGCAAGTGCTTACTTAGTCCAGATATGTGGTGGATGTGTTCAGAAGCGACGCCAGTACTACTGCTACTACCATGTTCTCCCTCCCTCTGACCACAGCTTAAGTACGGTTTGAATTATCCTTCATCCTCAGCTTAAGTACTGTGTGTTTTCCTCTCTTCATCCTCAGCTTAAGTACTGTGTGTTTTCCTCTCTTCATCCTCAGCTTAAGTACTGTTTGTTTTCCTTTCTTCATCCTCAGCTTAAGTACTGTGTGTTTTCCTCTCTTCATCCTCAGCTTAAGTACTGTGTGTTTTCCTCTCTTCATCCTCAGCTTAAGTACTGTGTGTTTTCCTCTCTTCATCCTCAGCTTAAGTACTGTTTGTTTGTTTTCCTCTCTTCATCCTCAGCTTAAGTACTGTGTGTTTTCCTCTCTTCACCCTCAGCTTAAGTACTGTTTGTTTTCCTTTCTTCATCCTCAGCTTAAGTACTGGGTGTTTTCCTCTCTTCATCCTCAGCTTAAGTACTGTTTGTTTTCCTTTCTTCATCCTCAGCTTAAGTACTGTGTGTTTTCCTCTCTTCATCCTCAGCTTAAGTACTGTGTGTTTTCCTCTCTTCACCCTCAGCTTAAGTACTGTTTGTTTTCCTTTCTTCATCCTCAGCTTAAGTACTGTGTGTTTTCCTCTCTTCATCCTCAGCTTAAGTACTGTTTGTTTTCCTCTCTTCATCCTCAGCTTAAGTACTGTGTGTTCTCCTCTCTTCATCCTCAGCTTAAGTACTGGGTGTTTTCCTCTCTTCACCGTCAGCTTCTTAAATACTTACGTTAGTTTTAAAAAGAAATCAGGCCTGTGGGTCGAGTTATTCATCCAACTGTGAACTAATGAAAGTGAAAGTAGGTCTCATAGTCCCGACGGTAGGTTAGGGGGAGTGTGGATACAGCGTACTGCACTCTAAAGTCCATTATCGGTACATAAGGAGGCTACAGTGTATGGGTAAAGTAATTTTCAGTTATAAAGGCGACTCTTAATATCAATAGCAATTTACACACAAGGCTAAACTATTCTCACATTAGTACCTTTTACACATAAGAAAAACAAAATTATGACCAAGAACTAAAACTTAACTTAGTCCACGAAAATTAGAAGTAAAAGGAAACAGCGGCTCGTACAGGACGTGTTCATAACTTGGTGTTGTTAAGACCTCACCCATCTCCTCTTACGTATGAACCACTGTCCTACGTGACAAGGCACACTGACAGCTTCTTCAGTGACGCAAGACCTGACTAAACTACTCACGAATAGGGGAAATTATACTCTAATCTTTCCACTTAAGGTGTTAAATAAAACTATTGTTCTTATACCACATGTTTTAACAGTTATATTTACAAAGTGATCATCAAAGTAATTAAAAGTTCAGATGTTAAGTAGTAAGTGATATCACAGCTGACGGCTACACCACACATTCTTATTTCATTAAAAGCAAAAAGTCCACAATGTTGATGAGTGAGTATTTTTAACAGCGACCCACGCAAGTTTGTTTTTCCGAGAGGGAGAGTGACAATAACACCGTGGGTGACAGTATCATGGCTCACAAACTGTAGCTGCCACCACCCTTGCCCTGCCACCATCATCTCCCCTGCCACCACCACCCCCTCCGCCACCACTACTATCACCTACCCTACTAGACACTCTCTCCTCCACTACCTCTTGTGCCACTATCACCTCCCCTGGCAGAGAAGTGTCAAGACCTGACTGAATTACTCGGAATAGGCAAACTGTACTCCAGGATTTGTCAATAAATTTGTTAAATTAAACTAAAACCTGCCACCATCACTTCCCCCGCCTGCCACCACCACCTCCCCTGCCAGGCACCCTCACCTCCCCTGCCAGGCACCCTCACCTCCCCTGCCAGGCACCCTCACCTCCCCTGCCAGGCACCCTCACCATCACATCTCTACCTGAAAGTCATCTAAGTGATCCGCAAACACTGTATTGTCTGCCTCACTACGAGTATAATATTAAATGTGACTATCACTCACCACGACGCTGACCTACTGAAACATGATGCCCTGACAAACGGTGAGACGTAATATGGCAAGAACCTCAGATACCAGGAAACGAAAACATTACATAAATAAAACTGTGTGTGTGTGTGTGTGTGTGTGTGTGTGTGTGTGTGTGTGTGTGTGTGTGGTTCATACAAGATTTGAACATTTGATTAAAACAATAAACATGTGAGAGGGGAAATACCAGCGACTCGTAGTAAAAGATTTCAGAAGACCAACAACATCATGCAGTTTTATGGTGTCATTGGATAGTCTACACAGCGACGTGGTTGTTGCTTGGCCGCCATCAGCCTTGTGTACTAATGAACAATACACCAAAATCACAAAGGCAACACAAAAAAAGAGGATGGAAACTTTTTTTTATCGCCAAGGAAATATGTTGCCGGGAGAAGTTTGACAGATCTCCTCCTCTGTGAAATTGGAGCCTTTTGAAGAAGCCTCTCCCAAATTTCTATCAGTATTTAAGAGAATCACACCTGTTTTCTGTATATTTATAATTTACGGCAGGATCATGGACTGTACAGCTCAAGTTAAGTCAATGATTACCCCCGGTCTTATAACCTACAGAGCTATGGTACTGTACCTTTCTACCCACACATTGACACTACAAATGGTCCTGAACTAACACCCTAAAATTTGTTGCAGGTGAAAGATATCCTTACGACAGGACCACAGCCGAACCCACCCCGCTCCCCTCCCACCACTAAGGCCTGAGGGTATAACTAATCAGCCAATAGCTCCACAACCTGACAAAAAGAATATGAAAAAACACAATAATAACTTGAACAGTGTGACCAGTAAGTCCTAAAAAGACTTACACTCGAGATTAACAATAGTGGTGCCATAAAAGCAAAATAAAAGCGAGGAAACTAGAACATAATCAATAAACAGCTCCACAAATTAGAAAAAAAAGATGAAAAGTTACAACAATCACTCCCACTTGAGATTAACAACAGTAGTAACTTAAAAACAATAAACAAACAAGGAGACTAACAACGCCTTCATTCTTCACTGCTTGATAACAGACAAGTCTACTGTACCTGGGTCAGGCAGGAGCCACAATAAAGGCTGGCGGAATACAAAAGACGGCGTCTCAGATTCAGTAAACATGGAGCAAGGTTGGGTGGCTAGAGCCGGTGTCGCCAGTGAGGCAGCCAACCAGAACAATTAATTGGATAAACTGAAGACTCTCCACCCTAGCTTATTTAACCTAAGATCAATCACCCTAACCTAACCTAACCTAACCTAACCTAACCTAACCTAACCTAACCTAACCTAACCTAACCTAACCTAACCTAACCCACAATACTATAAAGGTGATTAATCTATAGGTGAAATACACTGGGATGGAGATTCTTTAGGTGATCCAATTCATCCATCCATATTGTTCTGGTTCAGGTAAGTTAAAGCAATACAGAAAAATACTCTTTTGGGTCTATCTCTTATCAGTATACCTATTACACCTGTATATTGAGCCACACCCATATAATTAGCTGGTCGGTACAGGTAGTAGCAAACTTAGCAAGGTGAAAGGTGACTTAAACTCTCACCCTCGACATTTCTTTAACTTTTTCTTTTTTTTCCCAGGTCCTCCTCTATCCGTCCTTCACGTCCTCGTCTTTGAAAAAAAAATCTACTTACGGCAGTGTCACAGTGTTAGTATAATTTCTACACAATTCTAACAGCTATTTCTGTGCCTTAGTTAATTACTATTAATAACAACAACAACAACAACAACAACAATGATAATAATAATGAAAAAAAAAAATAATAATAATGATAATAATAATAATAATAATAATAATAATAATAATAATAATAATAATAATAATAATAATAATAACACTACCTGTATTACTAAAAACATTAATGATACTAATAACAACAAACAATAATAGCAATAACAATAAAAACAACAAACAATAATGACAATAATAAGAACAAACAATAATAGCAACAGGCAACACAGAGAATACAAGACAATGTGTTGTTACAGAGACATTATACAGTGGGCAGGTTTAGCTCATACATACAAGGGAAGGATACATAAATTCATTCATAAAAGAAAGATTAGAACAACACAAAAGGAGAACAATAACAAGAAAATTAAGAAGAACAAGTCGTGGGGTATTTGTAGCTCCATCTACCGTGTCAAGAATAACCTAACCTAACCTATCAAGTTACGGGGGAAATTTATCCTTAAGAGTCTATGAGAATCAGAATTTTTACTTCAGATTATTTTAAACCTGATGGACGTACTTAAAATGCCTCAAGCTATGGGATAATCTCACTCAGGAGTCTTTGAGAATCCGCATTTTGACTTAAGTTCATCCAAAGCCTGGTAAATATACTCAAAATATCTCAAGTTGGGAAAAAAAAGGACTTTTTGGAGGGAATTCTGGCCCCGGCTACAACTCTCCCTTCATCCCTCGCTGCAACAGATAGGAAAAAAAAAATCACATGGTAACACAAGAGGCCACAAGACGAGGCACAGTAAAAGCCTTCACCCTATTGATTCTACCTTGACTTATTAGGTTTGTTATTGAGTTGGGGAGGGATTGACTAGGGTGGGGAGTGGGGGGGGTGACTAAGAGGGGACTGACTAGGAGGGGAGATAACTAGACAGGGGGAGGGAGATTAATAATCCTGTTGATGTGTGGAAGGCTGAAGAACTCGTGTTAATTACAGTGTCGTGCCTTGTCTTCAAATGATGAGTTATGAATGTTAGGGCGACCACTTGACTCGAGGGGAGGGGTGGGGAGGGTAAGGAAGGGAGGGGGAAGGGGAGGGGAGGGGAAGGAAGGGGAGTGGAGGGGAGGGGAGGGAAGGGGATCTTAGTACAGTAGATAATAGAGTGACACAAGGATCCAAGTGATGCCTCTGTGCCTTCTTTAACATAGTGATGAGAGATGTGGTGGGTGGAGTCAGCGAGGGTCAGAACTCACGTAGTTAAGAACGAGATGTTATGTAGTTACGTGTACAGCATTTCTCAAATCACTATTGAAATTAATACTTCCATGAATACATAAGAAAGAGCTATTTTCTGAGTATATATTAAAATTACTTTCTTCGGTACAATAGATAATATTGGAAGAGTGTGTGTCATAGCCTTAAGAGGAGGAGGAGGAGGAGAACGAAGAAAATAAAGAAGTGAAGGAGAATCTTAATGCACTACTCAACTTAAAAGGAACGATACATTAACATAAACCATCCATGCAGCTTATAGTGTTGGCCAGGGGGCTCTCCACGCCCAGTTATACAACACCCCACCGCCACTAATTAATCCTACCAAACCAAAACTGATCAATTCTGAAACTAAGACTCACAAAGAGGAATAAGAAGATCCTCAGCACAGATACAGGAAGATACCCCCCCCCCCTCTCTCCTCCAGATCCTCAGCACAGATACAGGAAGATACCCCCTCCCTCTCTCTCCTCCACTAGATCCTCAGCACAGATACAGGAAGATACCCCCTCTCTCCTCCACTAGATCCTCAGCACAGATACAGGAAGATACTCTCCTCCACTAGATCCTCAGCACAGATACAGGAAGATACCCCCCCTCCCCTCTCTCTCCTCCACTAGAACCTGTAAAAACCTGGATATAAAAGCGTTAATTAAGATATAATGTCAATGTATAAGGTAGATCTATCGAACAGGATGACCTAAGCGAGAGACTGTTATTCTGACCCTGGAAGATGTTCTTTTATATCTTAATCGAATAAAGATACGTATTAGATGGCGACTAGAACAAGAATATTGGTTTGGATGTTTGTTTCTTCATATTTATTCAAGAAATATAAATAACACGTCCACTGAGCATCACAACGTGGTACAACAGTGTTAACAAATATGGAACACCAACGTGTGATTAGTCCGCGTGCCTTTTGTTTTTATATAACGTTATCAAGTACATCTCTAAAAATAATTGTCAAGTCTGCTATATAAAAATACACTGGCAGACAGAAGAGGAAGGCTGAGTACAAGGAAGTGGAGAATTTATGACGAAAATCAAGTGGAAAAGAGAGGCTAACTTAAGCCGGCACTTGTGACTGGTGAGGCAACAAAGACTGTTGGAGTGTGTGGCCGGGCACCACTGGATCCAGATACTGACAGGTCGGTACCATGAGTATTCCTAGTAAATTTAGATACAGTATAAAAATGCACAGAACTGGTTAACTTAAACTACAGTACAAAGATAACACCCGAAAACTGCACTAAAATCCTATTGAGACTCGACCTTAACTATAGATGTTTTCACTTACCTCAACCCAAGATTAATGTACAGTAAGTTTTTCAACGATTGTATCTCCTAACTGGTGCTGAGTGAGCGTTAACCCGTTAAGATAAGAGCCTCAGTATAATTCTGGTGCCATTTTACGATGTATTTGTACTTCAGTTGAAGTGGGTGAGTTAGTGGCAATTTATCGTACGATTCTATGAGAATTTAGACTCTGGACGAGGATTTTAAAATAATTGTACAATAATTTCGACCACTAAATGGGAATGAGAGAGGCATCTGGTTACGGTATACAGTATTTACAATGGAATTTCGACGCCATTCTTGGTTTGTGTGTTCCTAAGCCACCAATGGAAAATGTACGTATTTGTGCCAGGTCGTGCAGCAGTGGTGGCACGAGAGATACATAAACCACCTGGAACCCACCAAGACGTTCTCCAGGCGTTTCTCAAGTACAATCCTACATTGTTTATGTTCGTATAAGGTGTGGTGTTAAGCCTCCCATATCCCCTTGCAGGTGCTGGCCCGTCCCCTCTTTTCAACACTTGAGCAAGATTGTCTCTTCTCACCCCAACACTCATTGAAGGCTGAGTTACTATACTTAAAGAGTTTACGTCCCTGCAAATCTGGTCATGACTCAAACGTTAATCTTAAGCTGCGTTTGTTAGCTTTTTGACTGATTTTCCTGACTAACTGTTTAACGGACCAACGAAAAATATCGTCCCACACCCCTGGATCCCTTGCTACAACCAGGGCTGGTATACGCCAAGCAGTCGTCACTAATGCAGCTGATGATTCATTTTTTAATACCCTTGTTCAGTTCAGAATAACCTATAGTGTTTCTTCCGGCTCTTGGCCGTCACGTGCTCTCACTTCCTAATGCTAATTTCACTGTTCCTGTAAACGTACCCATAACAACTATGTTTATATTATTATTATTATTATTATTGTTATTTTTACTATTATTATTATTATTAATATTAGTAGTAGTAGTAGTAGTAGTAGTAATAGTAGTGGAAGTGGCTTATGCTGATGACCTAAAAGGAGCAGGAAAAGTGGAGGACATCAAAAAGTGGTGGGTCCTGGCAACATCACGACGTCCACAATTTGGGTACCACCCAAATGCCAGCAAGTCCTTCCTCATTGTGAAGCCAGAACACTATGAACAAGCAATGGAGGTGTTCGGCGGAAGTGAGGTCAAAATAACAAAGGACGGCCAAAGACATCTACTACTACTACTACTTTGCTGTCACTTGGAATCGAGTATGATGATCATCCAGCTATGAAACAATGATATGAGTTATTAAGGATGTCACCTAGGTGAGTTCTGAGGTGACTAAAGAGGCCGATGCGGGACCAGCAGGGCAGATCACAGATGCTGCACATGTGGGGGGGGGGGGGCTACTTCTATTAAGGGAAGGGCAGCGTCTTTCGGCGTTGGCGCTTGATCACCACACAAGGTGTCAATACTTTCGAGTTAGCCCGACTGCATAGCGAGGCAAAGACATCTAGGTGCGGTAATCGGCACGAATGACTTAAAGACCGAGTACATAACGGGAAAGGTAAATGAGAGCGTGAAGGAAATCCAAGCTCTGTCTGATAGTGCTAAACATAGCCACATGCGGCTTTTGGGGCAATCACCCATGGAGTCAAACATCGCTGGAATTACCTGATGCGCACTATCCCTGATATCTGACCCCTCTTCCACCCTCTGGAAGAAGCCATCAAGGTCGCTTTTATCTCACCACTAGTGAAAAACCCTCATTTAACCCCAGCAGAAAGGTCAATCCTTGCATTACCAGCGAGACTGGGAGGAATGGGATTGACTAATCCAGTGGAGCTTGCCGCCATAGAACATCAGAACTCTGTCAAGCTCACGGCAGCTCTCACTGAGCACATAATAGCTCAGAATGCAGCAAGTCAGGTGGATACCAGCAAACTAAACAAGACTCGATGGTTCATTACGACAGAACATCAGCACACCCAAAATGATAAACTGCAACAACTAATGCAGCAATTGCCAGGGAACACGAAAAAAAGTAGCGATTGCGCAGAAGGTGGGCGCCTCAAACTGGCTAATAACGTTACCGATACGGGCAAAAGGTTTCAGTCTTAATAAACAAGAATCCACAGATGCCATTGCTCTAAGATATGGTTGGCCAGTAGGCAGTTTGTCCTCCCAATACGTGTGTGGCTCTTCTTATGCCATTGACCACACCATGGTGTGGAAGAAAGGGGACTCCTTATGCATGAGGCATGACGAAGTAAGGGAAATCACAGCAAATTTACTGAAGGAAATCTGCCACGACGTCACGGTGGAACCGCCCCCTCTTCCATTGGACGGTGAGAACCTCCATGACAGGACTTCCAACACATTTAACGAAGTCCATGTGGACGTCAGCGTTCAAGGATTCTGGACACTGGGACAGCGAGCCTTCTTTGATGTTTGGATATTCGACCCTATGGTCGCATGTTACCATAACTTGTCTCTTGAGGCTGCACACAAGAGGAACGAGAACAAGATTAAGGCATATGGCGAGAGAATTCAGAATGTGGATCAGGGCAGCTTCACTCCTCTGGTGTTCACAACCTCTGGCGGGTTGGGTCCAAGTGCATGACGCTTCTACGCAAGACTGACGGAGGTGTTGTCTGAGCAGAAGCAGCAGCCCAGAAGTCACGTTACAGCCTAGTTGAGATGTCGACTGTCCTTCTCTCTGCTTAGGTCTGCATTGCTTTGCCCCAGGGGAACGAGATCGTCTGCTCCAAAGCCGAAAACAGTCTCAGATATTGACTAAGAGGCAACAGTCACTGAATGCCGCATAGATCTGCGGCGTAACTAACTCAACACAGCTAGGATAGCTACTTTTATATTAGAATATTTAACTTTAAGGCAATAAAATGGCGGCGAAGGTGTGGCTATTGGGGGAGCCTGGAGGCCAATAGAAAAGAATATTATTATTAATAGTAGTAGTATATTAATATTATTATTAATGTTGGGAAAAGCCATTAGTTATAAGCCATCTGCAGAAGACTCAAGAGATGCATAAACATGATAAAAATTAAACAGGTATAATCCCCTTTACATACAACGTATTAAATCACAACAGCAACTGAACTACGACAAAGCCAACTATAAAAAGAAATTCAAAAGTAAAAGTACAATTGAAATATTTTCGTCAATGAAAACACGAACAGCACACAACAGATATCAAGGGTTGGTCAGCGGCTCTGGTTGAGATACACCTCCCCCGTCCTCCGTAACGAGACAAGAGTCCTGAGAGCGGCTCTCAAACCTCAGTAACTTGTGTACCCAGGACGAGCAACGCCCTGTCTGTGTGACCCCGGACCATCTACACTGGACCTGACTGGGAAAAGAAGAGATAACAAGAAGGTACGTGTGATGTAGAACGCCACAATGTCAGCCTCAGCACAAACTAATCTATGTCACCAGCAAGACACGGAGGAATACTAAGTTTGGGATCAATCTTACCCAGGGAAAATTCCACACTGGCTACGTCCTCGGGGTAATAAGCACCAAGCGCCAGGGAGACGTGCAGCACGACTTACAAGTCCGGGTAAATGTGCAATAAATATCTTCGTGTCCAAGAAATATACAGCAAGACTCAGGTGCTTAAAAAGACCTGCATCACGCTTAACAAGTCCAGAGAACAATGCAGGAAGTTGTACAAGAACATGTACTTCAAGGTCGACCTACAGGTTCAGAGATATACCCCAAGAAACACACGTCAGAAGGCACGTGCACCACGACTCAGCGATGCTCCCTGGGCCACAAATAAGAAGGATCACAGCAAATGCCTTCACAGCCACACTAACCAACACCACCGCGAAAAAATAAGAACTCCTAAATGAGTTCGTGTGCGGCATTAGTCATGGTGTCCACGTGTGAGCCACAACACCGTAACAAATGAGACAAAGAGTTGGCACAAGCTTTTATCCATCACTGGTGCATAACCACGACTCACTACTGCCTGCAAATTATATGTCTTGCCACGAGAGAAGCTCTTCTGTCTTAGATTAACCTGCCAAAGTTCAGCCTCAGGTACAGAAAGTGTGACTTGCTCTCTTCTCTCTTCTCCTATCCTAGTGTTATGTGAGATGAGGTGAATCAAAGGACCAGGAAATATCAAGAAATGGGGAAAATTATAAAAGGAAAATATATAAGAAAACTGTTGAGAGTGGCAGGCCAGAGGCTGAAATAACAAGTAGAAATATTCCACACATACAGAGAGAGAGACACATACTCTTTCTCATATCCTCAATTTACAAACACATACAGATATTACAGAGCCGTGTAGTAAAGTGGTTCATGTAAAGAGACAGCTGGCGTGGTACATCAAGGCGTGGGTGTGGTTCTCTCGTGTAACACAGATACACTCAAACTAACACACAGCTGTAAGGTAGCTAATATACTGAGGCAGCTGGGGTGGTATACAAGGTACACGGGAGTGGGTGGAGCCCCTTCGTCTGTCTCCTACCCAACACAACAACACCCATACACAGTTGTAAGGTGGCTAATATAACGAGACAGCTGGGGTGGTAAGTAGTATTAATTAGTAGTATCTACAGAGACACACAGCGCATCTCGGAGTACACTTCTCACCGCTCATTATTCAAAGAGCCACTGTTGGCGCTCAGACTCAGGCAGGATCTGGCCAGTTATCACCACAGCTGAAAGAACGACACAGCTCTCCATGGATACTTCCTGCACCGCTGACACGACAGTTAGCCCTTGTGCTCCGCATTACCATCAGTATAATCCTCCACTCACACTCTGACGCGTAAATGGTCCGGCTATAAGCACGTGACAAAATCTGACGAGTCTAATTTGATCCAATTACGCAGTTGTGCAGTGTGTTGTTGCTGCCTCCCTAGAGGTGACCAAGTGGTGTGGCCTACGTGGGTATTCACCATAACATTGTGTTCAGAGGGTCTGTGCAAGTGTAAATTGAGGTATTGAGAACAGATCCAGTAAGAGGTACAAACTTAGGTATAAGTACAGATTAAGGTAGAAAACAGATTTAGATATAAAATAATTATTTATATGTAAAGACACATTATTACCAAGCAATGGTAGTAGCACTGTAGTGGCGCCTTAAACAAGATACAAACACAAATATACAGATATTGTGTTGGATCTGGCCGACTAGCATTACACATTCATCACCAGTGTAAGGGGGTCCTATAGCCTGCAGGTCTGTTAAACAAGGAGGCAATGTGGCCGGCACTGCTCCCTACCGCCATCACTTCATCCAGTTGTAAGAATTAGGTACCCATTCACAGCTAGGTGGACTGGGGGTGTCCCGGGGGCAAACCAGCAACCCTTAGAACAGGAGGCGAAGGCTTTATACATTCGGTCACCGTGCCCACTTCTTCATAAATAAGATTATGATAATAACAAACTCAGCCAGCATACATAACAAGCTGCAACTATAATATGTAACTACTGCATCAGAGTCATAAGCAGGAACGGATCCATAAATTTGCATTAGAGGGAATTGCATTGTGTGGAGCAGAACGTGGCGCACTTCTCGTCCAACAGGAGCCCGGCCACCATAAAATATACTACCACATAAACAGTAAAAGTAATTGTTACGTAGAGATCTAAACACTACAGAAACAACTACGAAAACAGCAGAAAAATTATCACCTGAAGAATAGTCTCTTCAGTTTATTTCACTTTAATATTAACTAATCTAACGCTAACCTAATCCTCCCTGGTAGCATTGTGGTGCTTAATCAAGTGAAATAAACCAGGTGGTTAAAAGTCAGGTGATCCTACTATTCCCTGTACTGTGAGAATCATTATATTAAAACAACAATAAAACGCCCGAGTATCCCCCACCCCCCGCCCTTCTCACCATGAACTAAGTGAAAAACAAGATACAATAACTCAGTGAGAAATTTACCAAGATTAAAACACAGAATATGTTGCACGTTCGTCATATCCATCAACAATGAATTATGTGTGGTAAGTTTCAAATGAATCCACTGAATCGTGAAAGAGGCATTGATTAAGCTAAGTACTACTGTAGTATATACATTGATAGTGACGGACAAATGGATGGATGGAGCCCCAGTCGATGAGTAAATGAATTAGAGGGGGTCTTTAGAGGGGGTCTTTAGAGGGGGACTTTTAACTCAGTACTCTTGAACGCCTTGTTGAAGGAGGACTCGTCGGATTACATATAGATGAAACACCCTAACTTATGTGTTGATTAACCCATTCAATACGGGGATGCCACTTTTAACATGTTGTTTGGCTGACGCTAGAAGAGTTTATTCAGCACAGAAAGTTCCCCGTACACAAGTAGTTAAACAGATTAATACTACCTTTAGGGGTAAGATTAGTTTAGTTTAGGTTAGGTTAGGTTAGGTTAGGTTAGGTTAGGTTAGGTTAGGTTAGGTTAGTGTTAGGGTGTTGAAACATTAAGTGAAAGGAGCTGCAATGACTAATCTAGGTGTGATCTGTATGGTCTACCCAGCGATCAGTTGAGGGCTTGAACTCCAACCATATTTATAAATCTTACATTTCCGCCCAATAGCAATGATGGAAGGACCTCACATTTTCGTTTAATCAGAGCAATGGTGATGGAGAGGACCTGAAGGACGGGAGGAAGGGTGAAGCTAGGAGGACGAGGGGAGGGAGGTGAGGCTCGGAGGACGAGGGGGAGGGAGGCTGGGAGGCTGGGAGGACGAGGGGGAGGGAGGTGAGGCCTCGAGGGGGAGGAGGTGACGGAGGGGGGAGGGAGGTGAGGCTGGGAGGACGAGGGGGAGGGAGGTGAGGCTGGGAAGACGAGGGGGGAGGGAGTGTGGATGGGAGGACGAGGGGGAGGGAGGTGAGGCTGGGAAGACGAGGGGGAGGGAGGTGAGGATGGGAGGACGAGGGGGGAGGGAGGTGAGGCTGGGAGGACGAGGAGGGAGAGACATGAGTGTTCTTAAAGCGTGGGAGAACAACATCGGCAACGCGACGCCCCAAAAACGACTTATTTGTGACAACATCCTGACGGAAACTTAAGTCCACACACACTCTCTCCCTCCCTCTCTCTCTCTCGTCTCAGCCATTAGCCATTCAGTATACCTCTCTCTCGCCTCAACCAGACAGTGTACCCTTCCCTTTTTTTTTTCTTTCTCTTTCTCGTCTCCGACATCAGGCAGCCAATCTTCTCTGTCACACTTTTCCTTGACGGATGGGGTAACATGTGCACGAGTCGTTTGTCACCGGAAAGTTTATCCAGGAAGACAGCATCACAACACAAGATGTAAGTGTAAAGCATAAGGACACTAATTGCCAAGCAGTGACAGTATCAGAGAGGCGGTGGCTTAAACCTAGATAGGAAGAGAAATGTATACCTACGAGTTACTTAATCTAATCACAGTAACAGGGCAATGTACCTGTGACAGACTTAAAGTAATCTAACATATGCAGTTTACCAATGTATATATACAGTTTATATACATTACATACAGTACCTACAACTTACTAAAGTCAATCACATGAATGGAGCAATATACACCTATGATTATTATAAAAGTAATCATGTATACAGGTCACCATCATATATACACATAATACACTATATACCTATACGACTTACTAAATGTAATCATATAAGCAGATCAATCTATACAAGTCCTTTATCATATACAGTACACAGGGCCAGCCAGCACCTTGACAACCATCAACCTGGACTGTTAAGTTATGTCTCCAAAGGTTTGAATTTATAACTTAACCTAACCCGTTAGAGTCGTTCCCGCAACTGGAATGTAAGAGAAAACATTTAGTTATGGCAGTCTCAGTGCAATTTTCACGCCATTTTGGCCGCAATGTTTTTGCTGTTACCTAAGTGGGACAGTTAGTTGTGTTCTTATATCTCTATTTACTGGGCGGGGAGCAGAGAGTTTAACACAAGAACCTCCTGAGTATCCGGGTACAAGTTTCTGTGATAATAACTCCTTTATGGGAGCAGTGTCTCCCAAGGAGGCGTCACCTACAGCTGTTTACACAACAGCAGAAGGAAATTCCTGGCTTATTTATGTAATGTGATATTCAGCAATTTGAGGATGACGTATTGGTGAGGTCAGCGGTAATATACCAGACATGTTGACACTTACCATAACACAGCTCAACTCCTGTACCCCGCCTCCCCTCCACCCCCCGGCGAGGCACTAGATTCATAAGAACTTTGCATGTTGATTTTTATCCCTGCAACTAAGAACAAACGAGTCCACTGACATAAGGTAAAGTCCTTAGTGTTATATTGATTCTACTCAGGTCTCCCTTTTTCTGTCATCCCTTGAGTGAGTAAGGTGGATACGGTTAAGGGAAAAATTTAACTTAAAAGCTTCAGAGAATCCTAGATCCAGATTATTAAAGATACATGCATCAAGTTCCTGCCTATGCCGACGTTAAGGATGCATTTCTAACTGCAGTAGAGTCTCAGTGTAATTATGACTCCACTTTGCCTGTCATAGCGGTTTTACCTCTTGTTATACTTTAATGGGATCTTCACCAATAAGTTTGTTTAATGCAGCATATAAACTAATGGTGGAGGAAGAAACTGTGAGACTGAAAGCTACTTTATAAAGATCATAAGAATTAACCAGATCTATCTTAACCTAACATAACCCAATTGAATTTACCCTCAACTAACCTAACCTAAATGAACCTAACCTATCCCAATCAGACTTACCCTAACCTAACCTAACTGAACCTATCCTAACCGAACCTAAACTAACAGGGGGAGGGGAATGGTTATGTAAAGTTAATGAGATTTTTAGCCTTATTGAAACTCCTTTACTTTAATATATATAACGTTAAATGTATATTATTATTATTATCATTATTTATAATTATTGTTATTATTATTTATTATTATTACTGCATCATCATTATTATTATTATTATTACATTTATTAGTATTATCATTACTAATATTACTACTATTATTATTTATTATTATTATCCATTTTAAAGACTAGAAGCTATTTAGTAATGATACATAATCATACTAAGAAGCATCATCAAAATATCTCTGTTGATACAAGTTATTCTATAAACAAGGCTTTAACCTCTAACCTTCCCAAGACCTTGACCACTGACACAGAGACGTGAATCCAGTGATATCCGAGACTTAACCCTCTTAATTACGATGACTTAATTGAGTACGATGTTTTAACCCTTTTGAGTACGATGATTTAAACCCTATGAGTATGATGATCTAACCTCTCAAGTACGACGATTTAACCACTTTTAGTACGATGACTTAAACCCTTTGAGTACATGATTTAAACCCTTTGAGTACATGATTTAAACCCTTTGAGTACATGATTTAAACCCTTTGAGTACGATGATTTAAACCCTTTTGAGTACGATGATTTAAACCCTATGAGTATGATGATCTAACCTCTCAAGTGCGACGATTTAACCACTTTTAGTACGATGACTTAAACCCTTTGAGTACATGATTTAAACCCTTTGAGAACGATGATTTAAACCCTTTGAGAACGATGATTTAAACCCTTTGAGAACGATGATTTAAACCCTTTGAGAACGATGATTTAAACCCTTTGAGAACGATGATTTAAACCCTTTGAGAACGATGATTTAACCTCTCTGACTAAGAAGAAAAGAAGAAGAAGAAGAAGAACAGTGTCTGGTGTAGTGAGCCGTGTATAGTGTGATGGTGATGGAGGGAATATCCAGCAACACTGTACTTGTTCTCTCCCATATACAGTAGTGTGAATGAGAGACCCAAGCTGCCAGTACCCAGGGCGAGTTCTGGCTAAATGATGATGGTGTTTTGTCTTGCTTTTCATTTTGTATCATTTAATTTAATTTTCTTCTATGTGTTCGCTTTATATGTACAGTAAAAAAATACAACAATAATAATAATAATAATAATAATAATAATAATAATAATAATAATAATAATGTAATAATAATAATGTAAAAATAATAATAACTATAATAATAATAATAATAATAATAATAATAATAATAATAATAATAATAATGATAATAATAATAATGTAATAATAATAATAATAATAATAATAATAATAATAATAATAATAATAATAATAATAATAATAATAATAATACAGGTAATAATAATAATAATAATAATAATAATAATAATAATAATGTAATAATAATAATGTAATAATAATAATAATTATAATAATAATAATAATAATAATAATAATAATAATAATAATAATAATAATACATAATAATAATAATAATAATAATATAATAATAATAATAATAATAATATAATAATAATAATAATAATAATGTAATAATAATAATAATAATAATAATAATAATAATAATAATAATAATGATAATAATAATAATGTAATAATAATAATAATAATAATAATAATAATAATAATAATAATAATAATAATAATGATAATAATAATAATAATAATAATAATAATAATAATGTAATAATAATAATAATAATAATAATAATAATAATAATAATAATAATAATAATAATAATAATAATAATAATAATAATAATAATAATAATAATAATGTAATAATAATAATAATAGTAATGTAATAATAATAATACTAATAAAACTAATAATAAGACCAACACACACACACAAGCTTCCTTATATCACTCTCACATTATATAAAACAACAGAACAAAAGACTAAAGAAAGATCTGCAGTAGGCCTATTGATCCACGAGGCAGCTCCTGTTTACACCCACCCGCTATCACTGTCCAACCTATATTCTGATGCCTCTCAATGACCCCCGAGTTGGCTTTGGAAGTATAATATACACCTATTGTTTGATGATTTTTAAACCCTGAAAAATAGTATCATTGTAATGGTCTGCAAAGGTCTGGGGGGCGAAAATATAATAACATAATAATAATAATAATAATGATGACGATAATAACAATAACGACAACAATAATAAATTGAATAAAAATAGATATAAATAAATATCAATTATAATAAAAGAAGGTATTAACAATACTAACAAAAGTTAATACAAAAATTAAATAATAATAATAATAATAATAATAATAATAATAATAATAATAATAATAATAATAATAATAATAATAATAATAATAATAGTAATAATAATAATAATAATAATAATAATAATAATAATAATAATAATAATAATAATAAAAATAATAATAATAGTAATAGCAATAATAATAATAATAATAATAATAATAATAATAATAATAATAATAATAATAATAATAATGAAGAGTGAGAAATTATATATGTATGTTGTGCTGTCATAGTAAAAGAAATAATTGAAACCCTGCAATTGTGTGTAAATGAGGCAGAAAGTCAGATCAGCAACCTGGAGCTTAATCACAATTTTTGTGATGCCATATTGCAGCAGGGTCTATCATTAGACAATACAGATGAATGGATAATATCTTAAATATATATGTTTTGGGCTACCTTGATGATTTCTGACCCCCCTGCAATAAAATCCCTCCAAAAGTCAAAGTACTGTAGAATGCTTAACTAAGGTATCTAGGCATCGTGTTGAACTAAAGGTACGAGGAGTCTGCCAAGTTTTAGTTCAGTTGGCCCAGAACTGAAGAAGGAGTGACGATTAATTGTTACGTGTTTGTGAGAGGCAAGACGAGATAAACAAGAGGAAAAAGAGAGTATGTTTCTCTTGACATGAGGACATGTGATGATTATAATAAAGAGATAAAGAGAGACAGTATGTATCCCTTGAAGAGAGAGAGAGAGAGTGTGTGTGTTAGGTAATGTTTAATATGGCACAAGCAAAGAGGTGCTTCCTTGACGACCGTCGGTGAGGGATACGACCTTCACCCACCAACAGGCAACCCCTTGTCCCACCCTCTCTCTCTCTCTCTCTCTCTCTCTCTCTCTTTTGCCACGATGAGGCAGGTCAGGGGGAGGGGAGGTGACTAAGTGGACACAATGAGGGGAGGAGTCGCCAGAAGACCAGCTTTAGATAACGCTGCTATTGTTGTTGTGGTGACGCTCCCCATGGCCTTGACTTCCTCCCCAGACGTCTTGTCTTCCTCCTCACACATCTTGATATCCTCCCCAAACGCCCTAGCTTCCTCCCCAGACGCCTTGGCTTCCTCCCCGGAGGTCTTGGCTTCCGCCCCAAACAAATTCATTTCCCCGGCATGATAACTTCCACCCCAGACAAATTCATCCCCTAGGCGACTTGACTTCCACTCCAGACGTCTTGAATTCCACCCCAGACTGATTCACCCCCCCCCCCCAGGCGTCTTGATTTTCACCACAAACAGGTTCACCTCCCAGAACGGGGTATTGACTTTCGTCCAAGACTTGTTTCCATCCATTCATTCATGTTATTAATCTGGAAACAATAGTATTGGTGATATACAAGTACAGGTACAGATACAAGTACAGGTACAAGTATAGGTGCACATACAAGGACAAGTCTAGATATAAACATAGGTGCAGGTAAGATACAAGAACAATTGCATATACGCCTCCATAAGTATAGGTACAGATACAAAAGCAAGGATAGATACAGATAATTCGTAACAACAACAGCATACGTATATATTTATAACACCCTTTGAGGTGTACACACACACACACACACACACACACACACACACACACACACACACACACACACACCAGCGTCACCAGCCTGGTCGTCTTCTCTCAACTCCACCCAACAATGTCGGCTAGAGAAGGTACAGAAAAGGGCCTGCAGAATCATGCTCAGCGCAGAATACTCCAACTACATCAACGCTCTCTCCACCCTGGAAATGCCATCGCTCAGTGACCTCCACCACCAAGCACTGGAAAGGTTTGGCAGCCAACTAATGCATCACCTTCGTCATCGCCACCTCCTGCCACCGGCAGCCCCCCACCCACCTCGCCCAGTCCGCCACTACAACAAAATTCGGCCCATAAGAGCCCGCACCGATAGATATAAGAATAACCATCCCATCTATTGTTCAAATAATAAACAATTCCTGATTTATGTACTGTACAGCCCTGTAAATGTATTCAATGCACATTATATCATTATGTCTAAATCAAATGTAAGTCTGTATATTTTCAGCCACCGGCTGCAACTCTATTAATAAACCGTTTATTATTATTATTATTATTATTATTATTATTATTATTACACACACACACACACATTGCACATCTACTCTTCACATCTCTACTAATTATCGGCTATGTGATAAATTCGAGCCTTCCAGAACTCTTCCATAATATGTAGTTAAATATAACATAATTATTAGGTCTATTGAATTTATTTATTTATTCATATTAATATCAGGTGATGATTTTTCTGGAAATGGTCGAATTAGGATGGAGATTATAATTTTTTTTTCTTAATAACATATTTTAAGAGACTGAAATCCCCCTTAAATCACCATCAGAAGAAACAATTAAGGCTGATTAAACAGTAGATAACACACGACTCTAATATCTTTTGAAGTTCTTGGCTGTAATAGGCTCGTCTGGGAGTGTCAAGTAAATTTTGTCAACATTATATACCACGGGGAGAGGAGGGGAGAGTGGCAGGTGAGGTGAGGGAAGGGGAGAGGGGAGAGGGGAGGGTGGGAGGGGAGGGGGAGGAAAGTAGTGTACACTGGCTGGGCTCAAATGTCATATTGTTTTACTCCCAGGCGTCTTGTTGTCCATCCTAGGTACGTTCACCTCCTCCAAAGCGTCTTGATATGTTTACCTCTTTAAGTGTACTCAGCTGCCTCCCCAATCCTGATATGTTCACCTCCTACAAGTGCATTGACTTCTAGGTACATTCACCTCTTCCAAGGGTCTTGACTGCCACTCTACAAACGTTCACCTCCTACAAGTGCATTAAAGCTTCCAGGGACGTTCACCTATACCAAGGGTCTTAAAATTCAATCCCAAATACGTTCACCTCTTCCAAAGCGTCCTGACTGGCACTCTGCATTCGTCTGTCTCCTCCAAGTTTACTGACTTCTAAATACATTCACCTCCCCAAAGCGTCTTAAATTCCACCCTGGAGATGTTTACCAAATGTCTCTCTCAACTTACACTACATTACGTTCGCCTCGCAAGACATTTCATTATAAACTTCACACACATAAGTTTTCGTTCATTTTACAGATGCAAAAAAAAAAAAAAAAAAAATGCTGAAACCAGACTCCCAGAAAAGTTCACGTTTACATAACCAGGAAATAGTGAGGCCCACCAGGGTAACGTTATAGCGAATTGAAGATATACAGAACAATTTCCCTCTCAAAATTATACGAAATTTTCATGTTGTCGGTTGCTTTTAGTCAGCCTAATGCTCGCTTTTTCTAACTCGACTAGAAGTGCCTTTAATGCGTAAGGAAATTTTGTTCAAGTGTTGCTTCGTGTTGCAACAGGGGTATATTTTCATGCTAAATTTTACGGTGTATGTTTATAATTAATTATACGCATTGTTCACGAGTAAAATTAAATTAAGCAGGTAATAATTAATTAATCATAAACATGCCCTATAAAATTTAGCATGAAAATATACCTCCATTACAATATAGGGATAAAAAAAAATGACATTAAATAATAAAATACCATGAACCACGAGTTATGTTTTTACCTGACACAAACGTCTTATATAAAAGATCCAAAAAGAAAAAAATGGGAGTGAATTACTGTGACGTCACGATTCACTTAGAAACCAACAATCAATAAAAACAACTGGGAACTGAAACGGTTGCTAAGGAGGCCAAATGTAGGTGGAATTTAATAGATAGGTCAAGTGTATGAATAATATAAGAGTGGTGAAAGCAACAGGTCATATTCATCAGTGCCAATATGTGTTGTGTGTGTGTGTGTGTGTGTGTGTGTGTGTGTGTGTGTGTGTGTGTGTGTGTGTGTGTGTGTATATAAATAAGTGGCATCAGTGACTCCCGCTAATGTTTAAATAACAAGTACTGAGCCTCTCACTCTTCTCTAATACTATCTCCCTTCCATCATCGCTCTCTCTCCCTCTCACCACACTCTGGTTATCTTCCTCCTGTCATCACTCTCCGTCCCACACATAACTCTCCCCTCTCACACATCACTCTAACTAGGCCGTACTGTAGTTAACGTCTTCCTCCTATCCCTCTCCCTCCCTCTCACCAGGATGTGGCTATATGCTCTTATCACCCCTCCCCTTTCCAACACATCATCCTTCCTCTCACAGATATCTCTTCCTCCCTCTCACCAGGACATGACTATCCCCCACCCCTCTGTCCTCACTCACTCTCCCCAGGTCGCAGTAAAGTCATCGTGCACATACCTCCTCCAGCCTCACATATTCAGTTGTTTATTGTTGTTGCGAGGAGGCAAAGTCAGTAGCGTGGCCAGCTTGACAGTGTCATCCCCGGGGGGAGGTTGTGCCCTGTACAGCGCTGCCATTGCTGCTGATGAGTCACACACACTTTTAAAAGGCCCGCGTTGTGTACGTTCATCCCCGAGTACCATAAATAACTTGTGGTAAATATAGCTAAATGTTCTCTTTCTTATGGTGAAATAGCCGGAAACGCTGTGGTTGTTACAAGACTTCCTCAGTGAACTTTCTTCGGATTATTTTGAAGATCAGTCCCCAGCTTATCTAACTTGATGACTTAACACATTAATCCTAACCTAACGCAACCTAACATAATATAACCTAACCAATCCTAATCTAACACCCCAGGTAGTGTTATGGTATTTAATCATCAGTTAAAATAAGCCGAGGTGACTCGTTTTTTATATCACAAGTGTACATCTATCTACAGCCATGTATATCTAAGTTGTTTTACCTTGATAAACACTGAGGATTAAGTTCGGTTATTTTTTAAGTTCTTTTTTCAATATTCTCAAAGCACAATTCAGTAACTCGTTAGAGGATATCAACTGAAGGTGGTGATTTAAATAACCATTCAGTAAAAAGACTATACAATTCTGTGTTTCCCTTAAAGTGGAGAGGAAGAAACTATGACATATATGCTGTATGTATATATCAAGTGCTACATCTTGGCCTTTAGACTCATATTTGTGAGGATAAAACTACGCCAGTGTATCATAATAAGTGTGTGTCAGAGCTACGTGTGTGGTTGGGGTCATGAACAACGACTTCCTGCTTGGTGTGTGTGTGTGTGTGAACATCCCCTTACAAGAGAGACAAAGGGAAGTCCTCAGAAGGGCGACAATGCCGGCCTGTTGGGGTTGGTGGTGGTGGCCGCGGGTGAGGTAGTACAGACCCCCAGTAATACGAGTGGTGGCTCACTAACGATGCTCTCAACATACGCCATCAGAGTGGTCTTGGTGTGTCCGGCCAACCCAGCTACACACTGCCTCTAGCCAACCTTCCTCTCCCCGGGGGACAGTTACCAGCCTCGCGCCGGACGGTGTGCATCTAATTAGGGCATTAGAGTCTGTGGCGACGCCATTCCTGCAGCTGATGTCATGGCTGTATACACATATTATTCTTATCATTATTTTTACCGTAATTATTATTATAATTATTATTATTATTATTAGTAGTAGTAGTAGCCGTTGCAATGGCAATGTATGCAATTGGCCTATCAGTGCTCCAACAAGAAATAAAATTTGAAACAACTGGGGTCAAACAAGTGGCATATGCTGATGACCTTACAGGAGCAGGAAAAGTGGAGTGCATCAAAAAGTGGTGGGACCTGGTAACATCGCGAGGTCCACAAATAAGGTACCACCCAAACGCCAGCAAGTCCTTCCTCATCGTGAAGCCAGAACATTACGAACGGGCATTGGAGGTTTTTGGCGGAAGTGAGGTCAAAATAACTAAGGACGGCCAAAGACATCTAGGCGCAGTAATTGGCACTACGGACTTCAAGACCGAGTACGTAGCGGGAAAGGTGAATGAGTGGGTTAGCGAAATCCAAGCTCTATCTGAGATTGCTAACACAGAGCCACATGTGGCCTTTGCTGCATTCACCCATGGAGTCAAGCATCGCTGGAACTACCTGATGCGTACCATCCCTGAGATCGGACCCCTCCTCCACCCTCTGGAAGAAGCTATCAGTGTCAAGTTCATTCCCAAACTAGTGAAACACCCTGACTTAACCCCAGCAGAAAGAACACTTCTTGCACTTCCACCAAGACTGGGAGGGATGGGACTAACTAATCCAGAGGAGATTGCTGACACTGAACATCAAAATTCACTTAAGCTCACGGCAGCCCTCACTGACCACATAATAGCCCAGAATGCAACAGGGGAAGTGGACACCAGCGAAGTAAATAAGATCCGTAGGTCCATTACAACAGATCGGCAGCACTGCCAAAATGACATGTTGCAGCAACTATTGCTGCAGGTTCCAGAAAATTTGACAAAAAAAGTAGCTATAGCGCAGGAGGTGGGCGCCTCGAACTGGTTAACTACGTTACCGATAAGGGCAAATGGTTTCAGCCTTAACAAACAAGAATTTACAGATGCCATTGCTCTAAGGTACGGTTGGCCAGTAGATGGTTTGCCCTCCCAATGCGTGTGTGGCTCTTCCTATGATGGCGATCACGCCATGGTCTGCAAGAAGGGGGGCTTCATATGCATGAGGCATGACGAGGTAAGGGATCTCACAGCAAATATGTTGAAGGAAATCTGCCGGGACGTCATGGTAGAACCGACCCTCCTTCCACTGGATGGCGAGATCTTCCAACACAGGACTTCAAACACATCTAACGAAGCCCGTGTGGACGTCAGTGCTCGAGGATTCTGGACGCGGGGACAGCGAGCTTTCTTCGACATCAGGATTTTTGATCCCATGGCCGCTTGTCACCGTAACCTAGCTCTCGATGCTGCACATAGAAGGAACGAGAACGACAAGAGAAGGGCATATGGGGAGAGAATTCAAAACGTTGATCAAGGCAGCTTCACTCCTCTAGTGTTACAACCTCTGGTGGACCCCACCTAATGCTGGAGGCCACGTTTAAAAGTAGTAGTAGTAGTAGTAGTAGTAGTATTGTTTTTTTTTTTTTAACGTGGCCTCCAGCCTCCCCCAATAGCCACACCTTCGCCACCATTTAATTACCTTAATATTAAATATCCTAATACATAAGTAGCTATCCTATCTGTGTTAAATTAGTTGAGCCGCAGATCTATGCGGCATTCAGTGACTGTAGCCTCATAGTCAATATCTGCAGCAGTTGTCGGAGTTGGGGCAGAAGCTCTCGTTCCCCTGAGGCAGAGCAAAGCCGACCGAAGGAGAGAGAAGGACAGTCGACATCTCATCCAGGCTGTAACATAACTTCTGGGCTGCTGCTTCTGTTCGGAGATCACCTCCGCGAGTCTGGCGTAGTATTGTCATTATCATTACCATTATTGTCACGGCCACTGGTGGAGAGAAGTATAACTGGTCAGCCGCACCTGGGTAGGGTAGCTGCCCCGCCCAGCAATACCACAGTGTATTAGCAACAAGTCAACCCTCCTTCAACTTCCCTGAAAGTGCTGCTCAGGACGTTACGACCTGGTCCACGTGCCGTCAACACACAGCTGGAGAGAACCTGCTCACCCTCACTTACCCCGGACCAGCTGCACCTCATCTGATAGAGCTGAATCAAGTAATAATTACGCCTTCCCCTGCAGTCCAACATGATAGATGTCCCTGAACACGTGTCCCAAGTTTCAATAGTCCGACTTTTATTTTTTTGGGGGAGGGGTGTGATTTGCATTAATAAGGTAAAGTTTAAGTTTTTCCAGTGTGTGTGTGTGTGTGTGTGTGTGTGTGGATCAAGAAACAGCAGCCTATACACAACCACCACAGTAACGCACTGTTTGTCACTATCAAAAATATGTACAGTTTGTTTTTTTGTGAACTATTACAAAAGAAGGAATTGTTTGCCACAAGAATAAAGTATTGTTTGTCACCGCCACGGCACTGTTCCCTCTGCCTCTGACGGAATAAAACTGGGTTTTTTTACCGCTGAAATCAAATTATTTTTTTACTGCCATACTGATAGCGACCTGCTTATCACATAATGTTCACACCGCTAACATCATTACTACTGTTATTACTATTTTTACTTTTAATATTACTTTAGCGATATCATTATTATTATTATTGTTATTAATATTGTTACTATTCTGATGACTTCAATATTATTATTAATGCTATAATTTTAGTATTATTTCAATAACACAAGAACATTCAGAACAACTCTCCCTGCAGAACTTGCAACTTGTTCTGTCATTCACTAACACAGTAGTGTATGTATAGTGCTCTAAGTATAGTGATGAGTGTTGCTGGATATTCCCACCCCCATCACCACATTTAACAATGGTGACTGCAAAGCCCCAGGGGAAGCGTGTTCGTCTGGGCACTCCTTGGCGTCTCTTCAGTAGGTCATTGTGGCACACACTCAGTTATTCCCTTGTTGTTGTACGGTAATTAGGCCACAGGGAGTTACTATGTACTGACTGGTAGAAGCTCTTGAGTAAGTCCAGCTTCATCTCCTGGCTACAGAATGAAAATTTCCCTTCTCAAAGTTGCCAACATTAATGAACTTTCTAACTTGTTTTTTGCATATCATCATCTTGCACATTATTTTTTTGTAATTACATGTCTTTACTTGGTAAAGCTATTTACACAGTTAAGAGAACAGCTTCCCATCACCGCAGAATGCAGCGATTTCACTTTCGAGCTTCAGGGTGGGATTATAACACAACGTGTTTGTGGGGTTGTGGTTGATGTAATGGCTGGCTGCGGCTTCCTTTCGTCAGTCAGTCAGATTGTGGAGCACCATGGCACTGGCGGATATCAAGATCATGTCATCTGCGTAACTCAGTGTGTTTACACCCTTCTCTCATGTGTTAACACCCCACTCCACGTGTAGGTCACCAGTATACACATTATAGCTTAAGGCCGCTCTGTGAACCTAAAAACCTAAAGTTATTGTAGCATAGAAATACAAAAAATTACAGATGCTGTATATAAACAAACACCAACAAACCACAGCCATATACTGGACCACTCCAACATATGTGGCATTTCTTCACTTCTCTGCCAATTCTTGTTCCTAATACCAGTCTACCAGCAGGTGATAAAAAATGTTGGCATTTCCTGCCTCACAATTTCACCCAAAACTTCCAGTAATCCAGTCTCTCAAAATAGCTCTCCGGCACAAGGACATCTTTTTATACGGCGTCGAAACTGAACTCCGTCTTTCACATAAATGGATATACGTTTCCTCAAACCCAGTAAGAGGAGAGAAAAAACTACTTAAAACCTCTGCAAATCTAGACTAGAGGCTGGCAGACGGACGATAATTACACGAGTCACAACAGAATACCCTTAATGAACAATACACTTTACAACCCTATTTCTCTATAATGTATTAGTTTACAATAAGTATGATTTCCCGCTTAACTTATACATACTTAGCTATAAATGATGATACGTTCGGTGTATCGGTATAAGAGAGACTATTATTGCTCTTAAGCTATTATGCTCGGGAATTTAGGGTGAGGCTGAGAGGGTGAGATGATCCCTGTCTCAACCTTGATTTTGTGCACTTAGTGTTGACGCGGACAAAAACTCACAAGAGTAAATGTTCAACAGGTATACTTTTCGGTGATTGATCAAATAAGATCCAGTCTTAATAGGCCGTCATCCTAGATAAGAAATTACCATTGCAATAAATATATTTGCCAACTAGACATGATCCTGACAGCTCTGTCCTCTTGTTCAACCTTAATACTGTACTGTACAACCCATGTTGTATTGCTTCCCCATTATATATATGTTTTTCAATTCCACTGTAATTTATGTACATAGTTATAATATAAATAAATAAAATAAATCAATATTGAAGTGATAACCGTGGTAACATTATGAGATGTTCTTACTACCACCATGCTATTGTACTATTCCAGATGATACTAAATGTTACATAATACTTCCTTGAGATAAATGTATAGTATATATCAGGTGCCTACAGGAGAGCTCAGGTTCTCAACTGGCTCAGCCATGTTAATATTGTTATTATTATCCACTCTGTATCTGTTTTTTTCTGGTCAAATAAACTGTCTCAATTCAAAAAGTTTGATAGGCCGTTATTCTAAAGTTTAATAGGCCGTCATCCTAAACTTTAATAGGCCGCCATCCAAAAGTTTTAGAGGCCACCATCCTATCCTAACCTAACCATAAGTGTTGAGGACCAGTACAGTGTTAAGAAATCCCAACAGCTTCCAACCTAACCATTACAACTGAGCCCCCAGTCCTAATAGACCCCATCTCATCCTAACCATTATAATTGGGTCTCATTAATATGAGGCCTTAAACGCTAACTGAACTACTGGGATTGGGGAACACTCTTAATAGGCCCTAGTCCTAATAGACCTCACTCTTAATGCCTACTATTCATTTGTTAGACAAAATTATCTAAATTAACTGTTTCTCCCACTCAGTAAAACCTATTTCAAGATACCTTTAGTCCTACTTTGAATTTACTCCTTTGAAACAGCAGTCTGACAGTACACAGTGGTCCGTTCCTGCTAAAATCATGTCCAGTTCAGTGATGGTTTGTTTACATTCTCCGAAGATCCGAAGGCACGTACGCCAGTGGCCTACGTGATGTTTCATAGAAAAGAATCCAAAAGAAATGAGAACAGCAAATCGCATGTCTTATGACTTCAACTGAGAGATTTGGGGTAAAAATTGCCATAAGTCAGTTGAACTTGAATCTTACCATCGCCTACGGTCCCGTAAGCAAAATAAACCACTTAACTTCAGTGTCTTTATATAATAGACTCAAGTGTCTTTACTGCCTCAAAAATTATAGAATTCCTAGCAAGAACTTAAGCCTAGTCCCTAAGGCATCAAAACTCGAGGCTTTATTTACAATTACTTGTTGAAGTCAGCCGAACATGCCGGCCTCAGAAGCTTTACCCTGTCTCACGAGATGGTCAGTATTATCACAGAACACGATGACAGTGAAACCGAATATGCAGTCATGTGGTCAGCAGCTGTAGCACTTATAAAAA
>NW_024745073.1:5721686-5759186 GCF_018991925.1 Homarus americanus
GGTGGGCGGGACTGATGGTGGGCAGGACTGATCAGGTGGGCAGGACTGATGGGTGGGACGGGGCTGATAATTGGGCGGGACTGATGGGTGGGACGGGGCTGATGGGTGGGCAGGACTGATGGGTGGGACCCAGGGCTGATGGGTGGGCGGGACTGATGGGTGGGCGGGAGGTAGCAAGGTGGTCGTGTCAAGGAGTTGTTGTCCAGGGAATGAAAATCTTCAAGTACTTCTCCCAAGAGTTTTTCCCTTCTCATGAGATTTATTTCGGTAATTTTCACATATATACGAGGTTTCAGGATTTAGTTGTGGCTACAGTGGTTAAGATCCGTCTACCTCAGCGTCTTAAGTGACATTGTGGCGTGTCCCTATCTCTTGAGAACACATCACAGTACTGCGTTTTACGTGTACAGTACTTCCTCAACGACTGTCTATAGTACAGCCATTAATTACTGCACTTTTGGGGGAATATATTTAGTAACTCAGTACGTGTGTTCAGAATTCATATTTAAGTTCCCAGTACAGTATCAATATCTTACTTAACCTCCCTCTCCCCATACCATGACCACCATCAGTCAGTTGTAACGTTGGAATTGGTACAAAACTGATTTATAGAACGACGGTAATAAAATAATTAAAATATAATAAGATGAAAACAACGGTCAGTACAGGTCTCTCTCTCTCTCTCTCTCTCTCTCTCTCTCTCTCTCTCTCTCTCTCTCTCTCTCTCAACGCTGACAACTAACACTAACAAGAAATAAGAAACTGTGTGTATCCCGTCATATTATTCTTGAAAGAGCTGTGAAGAACCTTATTATTATTATTATTATTTGTTTTATCTTTGTTGGGTGTAATTTTATTCGTTTTAACCTCTTCATAAATCCAAAAGACGTGCATCATTCAAGTGAGGTGTAGAACAGAGGTAAAGTTTCAAAGCAATCCATTGAACCACCAGTGAAAAAAAAAGCACCAAGACAGACAAACAATACAGACTGCTATACTTCAAGTACCCAGCGGGGGATAAAACTGAAGCACGGGGTAGTGTACATGTACTCTCGACTACTGGTGTGTTGTGTTGCCTCACTGCGGGTGCTCCCTGATGCTAGCTCACGACGCCAACTGACGGACAACTCCCTCTGATAAGCAGCGTTTGTGTTACTCAACTTTGGGTTCGAGGAATGAGAAACCTTACACGTTTTATTGTGGTGTTGTAGTTCTACTTGTTTATCTTTTTTTTTTTTTATATTCGTGATAACAGAATCATCCCTCGTTTAACTTAACGAATACCAGCAGCAGTTCATGAGCCAGTTCAGCATCAACACCAGGACTCAGCACGTGGTCTTGTTTCAGCTCTAAGCAGGTGGTCCAAACTGTGACGATACATGCCTGTTGTTCCTCTAAAATTAACATTATAAAAGACGACTAAAAGCTGTGCAAGGCTGTTTTAGGATTTACCACGAAAGGCCGCTAAATACATAATGAGAGGGGCACTAGGCGGAGGGCGGGCGCACACCAACTGTCAGCCAGCCTGAAGGTGCCTCCTGCCTTACAATGATTACTGCTGCTCTTATGTGTGTGTTCCTCTGCTTGCCAGATGCCATCTCCAACACCTTCATATACCACAGTACATTACCTCAGGTCACTGACTTCGTCATCTCATGCACACACACATACTGCCTTATCTCTACCAGTGACAGGCTGATGAAGTGCAGTCTCCAAAAGCAGAGTAATTAGTATAATAATGTGCAAGAACATGGCGTCCCTTCTTCGTCTGTCTCTTAATATCCGAGAGTTAACATGTGTGATGATCACCTTTAGTTTTTATTCACACACATGTCCTGGACTGAAGATGTGAAAAATATGGCCGAGTGTGTTCAAGTGAGAGGACTCGGGTATACTGAGACTGCATAATACTGTACACTGTGTAGCACCGTCATATTATGCGTGTGGTGTTCCCGGTTGATATTTCCAGCTTGTTTTTTGCATTATTCTGGTCCAGAACTCTTGTTGTAGCAGAGAATATAAATCCTTCCAGACAGGCATCCCATGTTGCTGTCAGTCAGAAGGATCGCCACAGACAGGGAGAGCGTCAGTGTGGCAGCATCCGGGTGAGGTCGCACCGCTGCTTTTGGAACAATGTAAAACTACATCTCGAAAAATTCTGCACAACCTTCACTCCCAAGAGGACTTTTACCACATGTTTGAAGTGTTCTGCTCATGGGGTATACATTTTGATGGCTATTGATCAGAAGCCTTGCGGGGGTCTTACACCTCAATACGTCTGCCTGGTGTTGCCTCGGATGATTTATTGAGGTAGCTGGAGACCTGGCGACCTCCTCAATTCCAGCTTCACTTGTATTAAATATTACTTGGAGACCTGTGTGTTAAGTCTCCACATGAAGAACTGAAGAAGAGATATTCTACCACATGAGGCCAACATACTGAACCCAATGTGAGGACAACATACTAGACCCCACATAAGGACAACATACTGGCCCCCCACATAAGGACAACATACTGGCCCCCATATAAGGACAACATACTGGCCCGCACATAGGGACAACATACTGGCCCCCACATGAGGACAACATACTGGCCCCCCACATAAGGACAACATACTGGACCCCACATAAGGACAACATACTGGCCCCCATATAAGGACAACATACTGGCCCGCACATAGGGACAACATACTGGCCCCCACATAAGGACAACATACTGGCTCCAACATGAGGACAACACACTGACCCCCACATAAGGACAACATACTGGCTTCCACATGAGGACAACATACTGGCCCCCACATGAGGACAACATAAGACATACCATCTCACTACCAAGAAACTCGTCCTGAAAACATGTCTCATTATTTAGTCTTATTAGTGAACTACGACTCCCTTTGTTAGCTCGCTGTGTGTTCCCTCAAATTCTGAGACATCGGTTTGCAGGTCCAATGGGCATCGGTCCTAATAGAACCTCAACTTAACCTATACGTCAAACATTGGGACTGCGAGTCATAGATTTGGGACCTATTAGGACTAGGGTTTACAAGTACCGGCCTTTAATTCTGAGAGGCTAAGGTAGGTTGGGTTAGGGTTTACTAGAACGGGCCTATTAATATTGAGCCTTAATCTTAATAGCTAGATTAGGTAAGGTTAGGTTGGAGTCTATTAGAAGTGGCCGACCCATTTGAACTAGGTCCTAATCCGGATAGCTATGTTAGATTAGGGTCTAATAGGACTAGGGCCCATTAGGACCAGGGTCCATTTGACCAGCCATCTAACACATGAGGTACCGCCACCTTGACCCTCAGAGCTGCATGGTGGGTGGCACCTTGATAACGTGACCCAGGTGGAGGGTAATGGATGACCATCTCTCACCATTAAAACAGACAAAAAAATAGTGTTTGAAACTCTCCAGAGGTGCCGATGAACCAGACACCGAGTTGTGACCTCAATTAATGTATGTCTCAACCCTTAATGGATGAGCAGAGTGGCTAATGGAGGGGGCGTCAGATGTCCGCGGTGAATGTATGCATGAGCGCCGGGGGTCTACCACAACACTCCCACCCTGAGACACCTGACGCCGCCTGCCTACATGATCTGTGAGAGGGGAGGAGGAAGAGGGTTAATAAGAGTTGAGAAGGAAAGGAGAAGAGGATTGAGAGGGAAGGAGGAATGGAGGTTAATGGAGGAGAAAGAACCTGAAATCTGGTGAGGGGAAGATAAGGAAAAAAGTAAAAGTAGGTGGTTAAGAAGAGCATCCATCGCACCGCCTGTCTCCAGCGACCCTCTGGTGGGGTCCATTAATGATGTCATTAATTTCGGAGATAATACCACCAGCCACTTTCAATACGTCTCTATGAAGACATTTGTTATCTTTTCGTAAGTGTGAGAGGATGGACTGACACTCTCCCTGTCTCTCTCTTTCTTATATATATCCACAGGCTACTTTTAATACGTGTCGATAAAGACAGCTTCTTACATCAAAATGAGACTCTACACACAACATTCAATTCTTCCCGTTATATATTAAAGGTCTCTCAAAGTTGGAGAAGTCATTGGGTCTCTCTCGTACTCCAGTGTAACCAACCGACGAATTGTGCGACCCTCCGTGTCCCGGTATGATTATTGCAACAGTGAACTCTCTCTTAGGTAACCTCTGGACGCGGCTCTCTAAGCACCACCTGCAGCTGGGCCGTCCATGTACTTTGTAAAGTCGGCGCGTGTTCAGGGACGACCATCTGGCCATGTGGTGTATACTGACGCTCATCTCCGGTGAAAGAAACCGAGGAGACGAGAAAACTGCGAATTCAAAAAGACTCAACATAACGAGACAAAACCTCTTGAAATGTTAATGGTCCGAGTTTTATTTACTATCTTTTTAATTTGGTGATTTACATTAAACAGGTAGAATTTAAGTACTTCCAGAATCCTGTGACTTGGCATGATCATCAACGTGTGTGTGTGTGTGTGTGTGTGTGTGTGTGTGTGTGTGTGTGTGTGTGTGTGTGTGTGTGTGTGTGTGTGTGTGTGGGGTTGTTTATCTGTTTATGTGACTTCGTATGTGAGTGTATATTAATTTGTGAACGTATAAGAACATAAGAACATAAGAAAATAAGGAGTCTGCAATAGGCCGGTTGGCCTGTGCATGGCAGATCCTGTCGAGAGTTACTACCACTCTCTATCATCCATGAATCTATCCAGCCTCCTTTTAAAACTTTCCAGCGTTCCAGCGCTTACTACAAGTTGCTAAGCTTGTTCCACTCGTCCACCACCCTATTTGTGAACCAGTTCCTTCCTATCTCCTTCCTAAACCTAAACTTATCCAACTTAAAGTGTATGTGTGTGTGTGTGTGTGTGTGTGTGTGTGTGTGTGTGTGTATACTTTGACGAGTGACGTGAATCAACAGACCTGGCAGCGTGTTAGGTCAGGTGACGTGAGCACAGTCAGTGGATATTTATGTGGAGCTGAGAAAACTAGGTATCGTCCTTCACTGTATTATTACAACACAACCAACCAAGACAGTGTCCCCCACCACAACCAAACAAGGCAGCGTCCCACCACAACCAAACAAGTCAACTCCAGGGCCGGATTCAGGAGTGAGCAAAGTGGGCAGCTGCCCAGGGGCCTCCACAATGTGGGGGCCTCCACATATTACATCTGACCTTGGACTTAAAGAAGCCTATACATGCATTCTTGGACAGAACCATTATTTGAGTAGAGGTTTATCTGATTAATAATGCAAAGAATCATCTCTCTGTAATAACTAATAATATATTCTTTTCTGTAAAGTCTCTTGAAAATTTTTGACATGTGCGGTAGTAGCTATATCAGGGCTGGTCGACTTGAAACCACATGAATGACTCCAGTCATGTCTCACTTTTGTGTGTGTGTTGGGAATTTGTACACTATCAATAAATATACAGTTAGTTGAAATTTTCTCAATGTTCTAATTTCCTCAATATAACTGCATATGGCTTCAAAATTCTCCAATGAAGTGTTCAAATTTCAAAATTTTCCCGGGGGCTTATAGCGCCCCCCGGAACTCCCAGATGTTTAGGCTCGCTTCACTCGCCACCCCACACTCTTGGGTAGTTATAATGAGGGGGGCCTCCACAAAGAAGCTGCCCATGGGCCTCCACAGGTCTAAATCCGGCACGGCACTGGTCAACTCCCCACCACAACTCCCACCACAACCAAACAAGACAGCATCCCACCCACCACAACCAAACAAGACATCGTCCACCAATATCATCACCACCGTAGTTAACACCGGCGGTAAACCTGCTACCGTCTGGGCCCAGTATCTGCACATGTCATCAAGCAGACTGATTATTTACTTGTGGGACAAGAACTGGCAGTGACAACTTCTATCTGACGCGTCACAATTCTTAACTACATCCAGGCGTGTGTGTTTATCTCGTGTACGTGGAGGCGCCACTAGGAAGGCTCCAGTGATTTAATTAGATTTATCAAGTCATTAAGTCTTTTTTATTATTATTCGTGTACTTTATGTGTGACAGGTTCTTTAAAAGTCAATAATAAAAAAGATTACGAAGTCGTTAATATTTCTCTTTAAAGTCAATTCCCGGTCAGATTTTAAGCAGTAAAATATATCAAGTTATTAACATTCTTCATCAAAATAAAGTCAGTTCTCTTACAAACGTTTTAAAAAAATGAGGAATAAATTTAAAAATAAATCTATATACAGTTAAGAACAAGAGCCAAACCAAACACATATTGAAAGTTGATAGAACAATAAAGCCTCTGTAACATGTAAGTTAATATGTTCTGCCAATGACTGCCACATATCCATAATGTATTTGTGTGGTAGGCAACCAGGAGCAGTAGAGACGCACCTTGGACTTATGGTAGGTAGTGGGGGGGGGGCTTGTTATACTGGTTCCCTATTGTATAAATAATATAGACAACAAGTATCCTTTAGCAGAACGATGGCGTCTCATTGCCTGATTCTTTAAATGTTGACAGATGAGTCGTAAGCAAGACAGTTTTTTTTTTATTGAAAATTATTGCTCTCGTGCACCATGTTGTTTTGAGTGCAACTCGTTTATCATAGGTTAACAAATCAGCCAACCAGATACTCTTGTTCCGCTAGTAGATACCTGCTGTGTAGGAACAGCATGTGGCATCAGGGGTCCAGTCTGAAAGTTGATGCAAGGTACGAACTTATGAAATGATATAAAATAAATGTGTTTTCTTTCATCATGAAGCTGTTACGGGGTGCCTTTGTGACACGCCTTATCAACATTAATTGCCACTTAAAATTGTCTGAGGCCATGATAATAGTCTCTGGCATAAAGACCTTCACCTTATTAAACCGGACTGAAAGAATAACAAAAAGACGCAATAATAATTACACCAATAACGTTCAATTGTCTCAGTTGCGAGAAACAGAGACGCGGGAGGGAGTGAGAGAGCAATAATTACTATGTCTCCTCTGTGTCGGGAGAGACGTAAAAATACGAACAAGTTAATTCTCTTTTTTATACTTTTTTATGACAAAAATTAACCCAACAACTGTGGAAACAAAGCAGAACGGCTGTGTTAAGTATACCCAACACTGGCTTTGTCGCTGCTCCACCCTATACGGCCCTCTATGAGTGACCGCTGGTGGCGACCGTCCAACACTCACCACCATACTCCCATTAATATAGATACCTTAAAATACATATACAAACAACTTAACCCAGGAACGTCAATACAAGTAGAGGTTTGAGTTAATGACTGCCATACTGCTATTACAATCAGCATCATTTACATTAAGAACAAATTGAACATAGACCCATGGCTGAGAGCACAGGTTTGGAACTATAGTTAGTCCCGTATCATAGTATCTGTCGTAAATATTTCGCTTTACGTGGTTCAACTGTCTAGGTTCTTCTCCCAATAAACATCGACTCCGGAATGAGGAACAGGGAAGGTGTTTACTAGTAACTACTGTTAGGTGCACGTGACGCCTTCGCTGTTGTCGGGTACCAGAAGACGTCTTGACACTGTGGCGGTGCCAACAACAACTACTGTCGGGTGTCAACTTCTATTGCTTTAACTAATCAAGAATGATGTTCAACAGCTGGTCAAAGTGAGTGTCAACGAGAGTTTAAGGATATTTAATAGGATATATCGAGAATTATGGCTCGAGAGAGACTACCATGAGAGGTCGGTACTGATGGTCTCAGGATGACGATGGCTGGTCAAATGGACCTAAGTCCTAATAAAACACTATCGTATTACACCCTATAACCTAACTAACTAATAGGATTGGGAGCCAGCCCTAATGGATCCCCCTTCCCTCAGTGCTATAAGCTCCAGACTTAGGGTTCTTAATCCCAGTTAGGTTGGGGCCCATTAGGACTGAAACCCATTTCCCTTGCGGCCAATGACTGGTATATAGTAGGTGAGGTGTGTGGTGGTGCTCACTCCATCCCTAAGTTGGTCTCCTGAAACTGTCCTTGGCAATCTGTTGAAGCTGTATTAATATATTATCATCTATATAGACTCTCAGGGAATGATAACCACCCCCCTGCCCCCAAACTTATTTCACCTGATGATTAAACACCCTAGCACTAGCTGGGAGAGTTGGATTGGGTTAGGTTAGGTTAGTTTTAGGGTGGTTAAACAGGCAAAATAAACTGAGGGCTAATCGTCACGTGATCCTTTAACGCACAGTATATAAACATGGCTTTCACTTAATAAAAACAAAACTTACATTAAACAAAGACTGGAGAAAAAAATTCTAGGTAAATATACCGATGTAGCAGCGTGACTCACTTCGTAAACAACAACCAATCACCTTCTACGAGCTGAGGACTCTTTAAAAGTAGGCGGAGTTTAGTCATTAATTAAGGCATAAGATACTACTGTGTGTCTGGGAAATTTGGACCAGGCTACTACTATTCTTAACAAGCCACAGTGACAACAACCAGACAAGAGGAATGACACTCATTTGTAAGTACTGTGTGATGCAAAGAAGTAGGGAGTCATCTGAAGATTAGACACCCCAACTTATTTCATACGATGAGCCGCCACCTTAATGCAAACCTAGACTAATCTCCACTAAATTTTACCCAACCTAACTTAGTCTAAACCTAATCTTAAAAACCTAACTTAACTTAACCTAACCTAACCTAACCTAACCTAACTTAGTCTAAACCTAATTTTAAAAACCTAACTTAACCTAATCTAACCTAACTCAATCTAAACTATCCTAACTATACACAATATAACCTAACTTAATTTAACTTAACCTAATCTAACCTAACCAAACTTAACCTTAAACCTAACCCACCCACGGCAACGTTAGGGATACTTAATCTTCAGGTAAAATAAGCTGGGATATAATCTTCAGGTGAAATAAGCTGGGATACTTAATCATCAGGTGAAATAAGCTGGGATATAATCTTCAGTTAAAATAAGCTGGGATACTTAATCATCAGGTGAAATAAGCTGGGATACTTAATCTTCAGGTAAAATAAGCTGGGATACTTAATCATCAGGTAAAATAAGCTGGGATACTTAATCATCAGGTGAAATAAGCTGGGATATAATCTTCAGTTAAAATAAGCTGGGATATAATCTTCAGATGATCCGAAATAATAAATAAGAAAAACAGAGAGTGACGCTCATCCTTTCTCTTATCACAAGTAAAAAAAGAAAATCCCTGAAGATTAATACTCGACACAAATACATTCCCTGATCATCTTACAAGAATAATATTTAATTACATGAAGATTATAACTCGTTAGAATACACTCAGTGATCATGTAACAAGAATAATATTTGTGTTATAATTAAGTGCTAGTGTCGCTTCGTGTTCTTCTAACCTAGTCTTTCGTTCTAGTTTAGGCTGTCATCACTAGCGAGGTCGATCTTTGTGTTACTGTTGGTAGTACTGTCTGTTAGTTACTGTTGGTAGTACTGTTTGTTAGTTACTGTTGGTAGTACTATTTGTTAGTTACTGTTGGTAGTACTGATTTGGTGGTTTTTGTGCTTTGGAATAGGTGTGCACTTAGTAGCATTGTTATTGTTATTTTGGTAGAATTATTATTATTATTATTATTTACACACACACACACACACACACACACACACACACACACACACACACACACACACACACACACACACACACACACACACACACCCAGTAGGCTACAACCCAAATTCTTGACGGCCAACAACCCTCCGCCCCAGTGCTTCCTGCAGCCTCCCTCCCCTCTTCCTCCACCCCTCCCTGGGCCTGCCTGGCAACACTCACAGTAAACCCTCACTTATCATCATACTAGTCAGGACACAGTTGGTAATGGAGTTTACTGTTGTGACACATTCTCGCTACTACCTCTCCGATTATTATTAATACGTGTGCACCAGATAAGACGGAGATAGGAACAAGAATGTGTTTTTTATCTTCTCTCTCTTGCTGCGGAAATTGACACCATGTTAGGGCATAACCTGTCTTAAGTGACCGCGTGTGTTGTTATTGTTTAGAGTAATGTATGGAGTATTGTCCTTCATGTGTGATAACACTGGCGTCTCTTCACCTACAGTGTTAACCTCTGGTACAGGAACCAAGTGGTAGTATTGGTGGGGAATGTTTGAATTTGGAACTAAGTGCGTTAAGGATAACTGTGCTGGAGGCTGGCAGCAAACGGGTCTCCAACCGCCCGCTCGTCCCACCACATCGGTACACTGACAAAAATTTTACCACAAGAAAATCCCTTCAGAAAATCTCTCACTGAACAAGCTCCTACACTTGACATAATCGTGGCATAAATTTCTTATCTCAAGATTTCTTTGTAAATCGCAATACTCTGTTACGAAGGATCATGTGACCTTGCCAAGCACCCGGCTGCTGTTCCTGGGTCCGGCCGGATGCTCTAACCTGCCACCAGCTGGGTTGACGGGAGGGGAGGGAGGGGGCTCACCATGTAGGACTCACACGTGGTTCCACCGCGTCCTAGCGAATATCACACTCGACACACGTGGCTCTGAGAGAAGCCATGTTCACACCAGCTCGTCCAGCCAGAACTAATACACCCCAGATGTGCTCCATGTCTGTGTTAAACAACTGCTCCTACACTGACTATCCCGGGTGTCTACTAAGGCCCTTGATGTATGAGTTTACAGCGTACCTTGTTGTGCGTGTCTACAGAGTACTTTTATGTATAAGACTACAGAGTACTTCATCACAGACTATAAACAGTTTTCGTTAATTCCGCTGCGACATTATTCGCAGACTTAAGGTGTTATTGTTAAGTATGCATCACGGCCGTCCATAACGCCTACTTCACACTTCCACATGCACAGCTAAGTCTTAGCGGACATACTGAAGAACACAGATTAATGTCATTAGGAAGGTGTATTGACGAATAGGTCTTTTATAAAGAAGTATGCCTAGCTGGTGGACCAATGAGTGAAAACAAGTTGAATGTGGTAATGGCCTTGGGAACCCACAGGAGATTAACCCGGATTATTCATCTGGTGATTGGACAGCTTCCGTATATTCCTTAGGTTAGGGAGCTGAGGTAGCTTAAGTTAAAACAGCTTAGTATGTTAAGAATTGTACTAAATTTTCGGAATATTTCAGAATGTTCATTATCATAGTAAGTTTTGACTACGAAAAATAGCTCAATGAACGTCTTTCCTAATCGAATGACCCAGTGAGAGAATTTTTCATGGCTCCCCTGTCGAGTGCGAAGCACGTTCCTCAATAACGCAGCTGGTGAGTAATACCTGGTCACCTCTGTTATCTTATACACATTAGGACAGTGGGTATTATGTACGGGGGACGTGTATGTGGACCCGGACACCTGGAGAGGGAGAGAGTCGGTACTATGAGTGTGGTATAAGGCCTCGGTAACCCCGGGTTCACCTCCTGCCTCACTGACATTTTTCAACAAGTGCAAACACCGTGTGATTACTTGAACAGATTTAAATTACTCTGACGAACTAAATGCAGTCTGTTTAAGTCAAGTGGTAAGAGACGATTATAAGTGCAACAAACAGAGAGAGAGAGAGAGACGAGTCGCTCATGAATACCAAGCTGGGATATCGCTTGATGCTGCGGCCAGTAAAAAAATAATGCTGGGTCGTGTAACTTGTCTGATTATATGTTTACTCTGTTGCTTTCAGTGTTTGTTTGGAAACAAAAACATCCAAGAATTACTTAGTTTCCTTTTTATAAAGAAAACAAATCTGTGATGTTTTTGTGGTAAGAAATTACCATGTCATGTAATTTTACTGATTATATGTTTTCTCCGTAAAGTGAGTGTATTTTATACTAAGGAAAATACTCATGAATGACTTGTTTTCCCAGTAAGAGAAAACATATGCGCAGTGTCATTCGTGTGTGGGTAACCTTCACAAGGTCACGCTGCTCCTCCTGTACACAATCAGGGCGTTGAGTGCCACTTGGGCAAGGACTCGGCCGCTTCTCCCAACACCTCGCCGTTAAACAACTACTACACGGCCGGAAATATCAGACTTCTTGAAACTGTCCAAATATACTGTGTAAAGCTACCCTAGAGATGCCTTCACCAACATACTGAGTTGTACATTCCTTGATATTTCTGGGAAACAAATAATAATCCATTCTATCATTGATTTCACCATTAATTTTCTAGACGAGATGTAATAAACTCTAAAAATATTTGAAACTCAATTCTCGAAAAGCTCACACAATGACTATTACTCATAAGTGAAGAGGATAAGAATAAAAGAGTGTTCAAGAGCTCATAGTGTCTAATTCTTGATGGCCTGGTGTTATTACTAACCTACGCGCTTAAAGTCCTCAATGGCTAAGAGCAATAATGAAATAATATTATAACTTCAAGAACGTAGGATTATACCTATCTGGTTTACCTAAGAAATCAATTAAATAAAATAAATAAAAAATAAAATCGCGAGCCAAAAATAACAAGCCAAATTTTTCCAAACTTTCTGCTTGTTAATTCTGTCTGGTGTTAAAGTGAACGTATCCAGTTAAGGTAGAGTCTCAGTATCATCCTCTTTTGGGTAAGTTATATATAAACATTCATACATCTTGAGTTTAAAAGGAATAATCATCATGCAAAGTCTTCAAAATCTGAGCCCTGTACTGGTGATGCTTCCAACTGTGTATTGTTTGAGGCAGCTGAAGTGTAGTAATGATGCCCTGAAGCTCGTCTGGTGAGGCTCAAGAAGACAAGATGGTCCACTCATAACAAGAGAGTCAATCGTGCTCAAGTATATGTGATGACGGATGTCAGCGCCCAACCTGACGGCCATGAGCTCCAACCTCTCAGCCCCCAGCCTTCCCAATCCTGTGTTAAAGTTCCTCAATACTCCTCAATTTGTATTTTTCTTTATTTATAGCTTAATACTCTCACGTGTGCTGGGTTGGCCGTCTTCTGAAACGTTATGAAATGTACCAATACACAAATTAGATTCTTTTTAGGTGTGTGTGTGTGTGTGTGTGTGTGTGTGTGTGTGTGTGTGTGTGTGTGTGTGTGTGTGTGTGTGTGTGTGTGTGTGTGTGCGTGTGTGTGTGTGTGTGTGTTGCCCAGCATCTCCTCTTTCACACGTATAACCATATCTAGGATAAATAGCCTCGGCTGCAGGTCAAGCGAACCCAGCTACCTACGACGGGGTCCATAAGCCTGTAACCTTTACGGGCCACAATACCTTATGAGTGTACATGGTAGCTGCTGAGGGGAAGGAGGGTCATTGGGCGTGTGATAGTGTCCGGCCCTCGACCCCGAGCCTGGCCAACCACAGCCTCGCCAGAGGGCCGGGCGGTGTACACTACACAAAACACCCTCGCCACGCAGCTAACACCCCAGCAACCTGACACTCCGGCTGCGCCCTCTTCGTGATGTACTCATCCAGGTCCCCTGCACGAGGTGGATCATGGTGCTGCTGTGGCTGTTTATAACCTGGCCCTGGTGGCGGTGGAGGTGGTTACAATCGTGGCGGAAGAGAGACAGAGGCTGTCAAGTTGACAGTAGTAGAGGAGACAGTATCTGTCAAGTTGACAGTAGTGGAGGAGACAGTAGCTGTTAAGTTGATATCGGTGGAGGAGACAGTAACTGTCAAGTCGACAGTGGTGGAGGAGACAGTAGCTGTCAAGTTGACAATGGTGGAGGAGACAGTAGCTGTCAAGTTAAGTTGACAGTAGTGGAGGAGACAGTAACTGTCAAGTTGACAGTGGTGGAGGAGACAGTAGCTGTCAAGTTAAGTTGACAGTAGTGGAGGAGACAGTAACTGTCAAGTTGACAGTGGTGGAGGAGACAGTAGCTGTTAAGTTGATAGTGGCGGAGAAGACAGTAGCTGTCAAGATTGTGGCGGAGGAGACAGTAGCTGTCAAGTTGACAATGGTGGAGGAGACAGTAGCTGTCAAAGTTGTTGACAGTAGTGGAGGAGACAGTAACTGTCAAGTTGACAGTGGTGGAGGAGACAGTAGCTGTCAGTTGACAGTAGTGGAGGAGACAGAGCAGTGGTGGAGAAGACAGTAGCTGTCAAGTTGATAGTGGCGGAGGAGACAGTAGCTGTCAAGTTGACAGTGGTGGAGGAGACAGTAGCTGTCAAGTTGACAGTGGTGGAGGAGACAGTAGCTGTCAAGTTGATAGTGGCGGAGGAGACCGTAACTGTCAAGCTGACAGTAGTGGAGGAGACAGTAGTTGTTAACAGTAGTGGAGGAGACAGTAGCTGTCAAGTTGATAGTGGCGGAGGAGACCGTAACTGTCAAGTTGACAGTGGTGGAGGAGACAATAGCTGTCAAGATAAGTTGACAGTAGTGGAGGAGACAGTAACTGTCAAGTTGACAGTGGTGGAGAAGACAGTAGCTGTCAAGTTGATAGTGGCGGAGGAGACAGTAACTGTCAAGTTGATAGTGGTGGAGGAGACAGTAGCTGTCAAGTTGACAGTGGTGGAGGAGACAGTAGCTGTCAAGTTGATAGTGGCGGAGGAGACAGTAGCTGTCAAGTTGACAGTGGCGAGACGCAAACAGCTAGATAAAAGTATACGTGGTGCAAGCAGAAGAGGCAGATATAAGCCGTCGCTGCGCTTCAGTATGGAGCCTGTTAACGTAGTGGAAAGGGCATGACAGTTTGGCGGAAGAGACAGCTCCGTGCCAGCGTGGCAAGACAGAGGAGGCGTAATGCTGACGAGCAGTAGTGGCGGCTTGTCGAGCCGTCGCATAGCGGGAGACCGTAACTGTCATGCAGTACGACAGGTTTGTGGAGAGCAGTAGCGTCAAGTGACAGTGCGGAGTTAGGCGTGTTTGGATAGTGGCGAAGAGAAGAAAACGCCAGTTGACAGTGGTGGAGAAGACAGTAGCGTCAAAGTGATGCGGAGGCAGCTGTCGAGGAGCAGGCGCAACGTTGGCGTGGTGGAGAAATGGCAGAGCTTGGCCATGCAATAAAACGTCGCGTTTATGTGGCGGACGTGCAGCTGCCGTTGACAGTGGTGGAGGAGACAGTAGCTGTCAAGTTGACAGTGGTGGAGGAGACAATAGTTGTTAAGTTGACAGTGGTGGAAGAGACAGAGGCTGTCAAGTTGATAGTGGCGGAGGAGACCGTAACTGTCAAGCTGACAGTAGTGGAGGAGACAGTAGTTGTTAACAGTAGTGGAGGAGACAGTAGCTGTTAAGTTGACAGTAGTGGAGGAAACAGTAGCTGTCAAGTTGACAGTAGTGGAGGAGACAGAAGCTGTAAAGTTGACAGTGGTGGAGGAGACAGTAGCTGTTAAGTTGACAGTAGTGGAGGAGACAGGAGCTGTTAAGTTGACAGTGGTGGAGGAGACAGTAGCAGCAAAACTGACAGGACCTAAGTAGAAACAGTGAGAATCAAATGACAGTACTGAGTTACACGGTGGAGAGAGAGAGAGAGAGTGGTGACTGGGGTCCTGGTGTAAGTGGTGACAGGGAAAGGCAAGGGTGGAGTGGTACCTGGGATAGTGGTGGTAGTGGTGAACAAGGTGCTCACATTGGTACTAATGTCAGATACTGGTGACTAGGTTGCAAGTACTGATGTTTAGTGATGATTGGAGTACTGGTAGTAGCCTGGTGCTGGTGATTCACATGGTGATTCTGACATTGGTGAGTGGTAGTGGTATTGATTTGGAAGTGGCAAGAGCGTGATAGTGTTTGAGGTTGTGATGGTGACTAGAGGGGTGGTGGTGGTGGTTGGAGTGGTGACTAGGGTAGTAGAGTAATGACAAGGGTATTGATAGTGGTAGTGTGATGGGTGGTGGTGGAAGAGGTGGTGACTAAGAGTGGTAATGGTAGCGATAGTGGTGAGAGGCTGGTGATTGTTGTGGTGACTGGGTGAGGTAGTGAAGTAGTAGTGGTGATTAGAGTGATGTTGGTGGTGATAAAAATAGTGTGTGATGGGTAGATGTGGTGGTGGTGCGGTGGTGGTGGTGCGGTACTAGTGGTGGGGCGTAGGAGGGGGGTTGCTCGGGGCCGGGGTGGAGGCGGCCTTGTGAAGGTCGTGGGTGGAAGGCGCGAGTGCAAGAGACGCAGGGGCAGTGGCCAGCCACCCCGGAGGAGTAACAACACTCTGAGAGGTGGCAGAGAAGGGGTGGAGGTAGACGAGGAGGGGGTTACGGGAGATGGCAGAGGAGGGGTGGAGGTAGGCGAAGAGGGGGAAAGGGGAGATGGACTAAGGGTGGGGGAAGGGGGGGTGAGGTAAACAAGGAGTGGGGAGGTGGAGGAGATAGAGAAGGAGGGAGGTAGATGTGGAGGTAGAGTGGGGTAAGGATGGGGCCTCATGGTAACCTCCTGGGTCACACAAGTCAAGGAGGCTCTCAAACTTCACCGCCAATTATAACGTGTTAGTCAGCGCTGCCACGACTGTAGGCTCTGATGCACCTCCTCCTACACACCACAACGCACACAGATTCAACGAGTTTATTCAGAAATATTAATACAGTTAAAGATATGGGTACATGGAACGATTACAGATCAGTCCCATATGGTGAGTGTCATGCTGTAACTTAATTTTGCAATTTAAATAAGTATGTAAAACGTTTCTCTGTATCTATCTAAATTATTTAAACAATTGCGAGAACTGAAAAAAAATTAATGTGAGGGACTTTCTTACAGTAGAAATATTCAAGTGTGTGACTTTACACATGTACCAATTGAATTTTTACATATAACTCAGATGAACCAAACATAACTAGCACACAGCTCTAGTAATCTCAATCATAACTCATACTTAACCTCACTTAAGGACCACGTTGGTGCAATTCTCGTCTATGATACGTTTAGTTTATTTGAATAAATGTCTCCCTCCCCCCAGGAAAAAACACAGGTTCCGCCTGACCCTGACCTTGACCTTTGACTGATGTTGACAAACAGTAAGTTACCAGACAACTTGGCGAATTTTTCTTAAGATCAAGTGACTGCGTGAACAAAGAGGCGGTGTTGTAGTGGGGAGCTTCGCCAGGCACGAGGCAAAGACCAGATACTTAAAGGTTCTTATGATGAATACTCCCCGTAATCTTCAAACAAGAGAACGATTCATCGCACGGTCCTCTGTGAATCGGTACTAAGGGGTGATATGGTGAATGATAAATATTGGACTAAGTAACTCGTATTTTGGGAATTTACACAAGTAGGACTCGTCCCATTACAGAGCGGTATTTATTTTCCCTATACGTGAATAGAATAGTATGTCGACCTAAAAAATAAGTTCCCCTACTGACAGCAGAATAGATTTATAGAACATGTCAACAATCTTCATAACCTACATGTTTGTGTGTGTGTGTGTGTGTGTGTGTGTGTGTGAGTGTGTGTGTGTGTGTGTGTGTGTCCACACCGTAACGCTTGGAGGATCACCACACAAGAAGATGTCAATACTTTCGAGTTAGCCAGACTGCATAACAACTCAGACAAGCACCAACTCCAGAAAGACGCTGCCCCTCCCGCACTAGATGTAGCCCCCCACTTGTGCAATATCTGTGATTAACCCTGCCGGTCCTGTCTCGAAATCTTTATTCACCTCAGAACTCACCAACCTAGGTGACATCCTTAATAACTAATATCATTGCAACATAGCTGGATGAGCATCATACTTGATTCCGAGTGACAGCAAAGTAGTTGAAGTCTGTGTGTGTGTGTGTGTGTGTGTGTAACGCGTGTTTAAGTTAGGTTCGGTAAGATATATATTTATATTTATTAGGCATAGTTCGCTAAGATTTTTTTAATCTGTACTACTTATCTTTCTGCGGCAGGAGGAGTAAAAATCACGTGACTAACATTTTCTTAACATGGACACGACAAACAACCTTATACAAGCAGAGGGCAATTTGGTTCCCACAGGTGTACTTATTTAATATTCAAGATGACACTAGTAGAGGCGAGGTATACATCGTAACATATCCTGTGTGTTGGCTGTCGCACCACATTGTTTTGGTCGCTTTTAACTGACGCACAGTTTCTGGAATAAGCACACGACTATATTCTTAATCTAGGCCTGGTCGTCTGGGTTTGACACACCACCTCACCTCTCATAATGTGTCAATCTCTGGTTTACTCTCGGTTGACATGGGTGAAGTGTCCCCTAAACTGTCTTACCCTCCCACCTTCATGACGCTGATTCTCAACATCACCAACGCTCCTCTGACCCTTGGGAATCTGGGATTAAATCTATGACTCCACCTCAAGGGAAAGACGTAGTGTATGATATTAGATAACATGATAATATACAGAGCGGACGGGCAATAACTGACACCTTTACTAGGCTGTAGAGACCCACCTGTGAGTCAATTATCTCTCGTCCACACTATATACTGGAGTTTATTCTATATTAGGCAGGAGAGTGTAGGTAAGGTCCTTGAACATGACCTTAGAGGAAAATGGTCCCAACAAGGTAAAAACAAGCCACCTCACAAAATTATAAGCCGCCTGAGTGATAAACTAAAAGTTATTTAAGATCTAGTCAAGTGATATGACAAGAAAAACCTGATTTTATAACAGGGTAAAAAGAGTGGATTCAAAAACCCCTCTCACGCACCCATAAACAAAACGGGAATCACAGCAAGGTTATTACTGACGTACAGATGAGGTTAAATATCGTCAAACCAGCTGGCAAGATAATAAACCCACTTTATATTAAGAGTCTAAGGGCCCTTTTAGGTCACATTAAGTGGTATAACATAAGAGGTCACCTAATTTGACCATCCATGAGAAAAAGAACATGGAAGAGGGTTGCCAAATATTTCTAACGTGAGGTCAAGGATAAGAATAGCCAACTGACTAATAACTAGCCTCTTTGAGTGACAAATTTAAGGTCATTTGAGGTCAGGTCAAGTGATAAGACAGGAGAAAGGTCAGCTGATTCGACCACAAATAACAAGACCACCATGAAAGGCCCAAGTACCTCCAGCTGAGAAAATAATAAGCCACTTGGATGACAAACTAAGGGTCATTCAAAGGCTCAGACACACTAGCGTATGTCACCTGATGATTAGGCACCCTAGCTTATGTCACCTGATGATTAAACACCCTAGCTTATGTCACCTGATGATTAGGCACCCTAGCTTATGTCACCTGATGATTAAACACCCTAGCGTATGTCACCTGATGATTAAACACCCTAGCTTATGTCACCTGATAATTAGGCACCATAGATTATGTCACCTGATGATTAGACACCCACGGTTATGTTAACTGATGATTAGACACCCTAACGTTACCTGGGGGGGGATAAGGTAAGTTAAGGTGAGGTTAGGTTAAGTTAGTTTAGCGTTAATTTTAAGGTGAAGTAAACTGGGATACCTAATCTACATGTAATCTGAAAGGTCACCCAATTCGATCAAAATCAGCAAAAACATAACACGAAGTTACCAAAAGATATAAATTAGATCAAGTAACCAAAGGTCAGAGGTTAAGACAAGAAAGGCCTAATTATACAACAGGACCAAAATAAAAATCCACGAAAACTCCATTAACGTAACCACAAACAAAAGAACGTCGTCCGGGCTTATTAAATATTACTAAGAGAGAGGTCAAGTATCGTCCAGCCACCTGACAAAATAACACGCTCCTTGAATGACAAACTAAAGAGTCCTTTACGGTCACCTCAAGTGATACGATGGTGATTCGTGGTATTGGCACTAGTGCTAATGGGCGCCAGTCCTCATTGGCACTAATCCTAGTACAGTACTGTATTTAGTTACGTTAGGTTAAATTGAGTTCGATTTGAGTCTAGTGGGAGATCTCAATTGAGTTCAGTTCGGTTTAATCCAGTAAAATTTTCATATAAGTTTCATTGTTTCAGAATATATATAAACTGCGCAGGTCCACAGTGTACATAGACTGGGCAGGTATAAGAGCAACATAGTACTGTAGACAGTGTGGTATATAAACAATGGTAAACGGTCCAAGGATAGCCATCAGGACCGGGGGGTCATTTGACCTGCAATAAATAATAACACGAGCTCTGGGTTGGGGGTCAGGTTAGGTCAGCTGACTGACATGTGTGTACCCTTGTGTCACAGTAAATCATCGCTACACATGGGGTAAAAAGCCACCCAAGGCTTAAGTTCTCCGAGGCTCGTATGTTACAATATTAACTTAAGTGGAGATGTTAAAACGTCTCTAACTGGCTCACTTAAGCTACGACAACATGATGGATTATCAGAGAGTCGTACGTTACTTTTTTTCCCCTAAGCTGAAGATAAGACAACGAATTTAACTGGTAGTGAAAGAGGGGAGGGTAAGCGTGGATGATGGTGGAGGAGGAGTGTCTGCGAGGGGAGAAAGAGGAGGGGAGTGTGTGGGGAGGATTAGGGGGGTGGGGGCGGCCTTGGAAGGACGAACCTGACACCGTGCCTCCTAGCTGGCTGGGTCGCCCCACTACCACCACCATCACCATTGCTTGCCGCCATCAACCTTGCATCTATGACCACCTACTCCCTGCCTTGCGTTTTTTAATCCTGTTCTCGCCAGGTTTATTATTCTTGTTCGGTGTTAGTAGCGTTGCCAAGAGGTTAACAAGTTATCCCGCCCACGTCCCGCTGTGTGGTGGTGCGCGGAGAGGGCCGGACGTGCCTTTGTTGACGTCACTGTGAGCCAGCAACACCCAGCTGCTGGTCAATGTATTATCCTCACCACAACTTTTGCTTCTGTGGTTTCGTTCTGTAAATTTACTCTTAGTTTTATTTTTAGGGGTAATTATGAGCGGTGATATTGCCGTTATATATAAAATATTACTTCTAACATTTTCTGTAACTTGTGAGTCTTGTGGAAATTATACTTTGAAGTTGTAAAAGAGTGACCTCTTGCTTGACAGTGCCACTCGGGTTATACATGATACTGTACTCGTCTCCTCAGGTCAACACTCAGCCTTCCAAGCCTCACCCTCAGCCCTCAGTACACGAAGAAGCCCCAGCAGCGTTGTGCAAGACGTGAATTTGAAATCCTTTAACTCAGTTGTTGTCAACGTCTAAAAGTCTTATTGGGTTAGTCCATCCTACATAAACCAATCCCAGTTGTCTTAATCAATAGTGCGGTATAACTCACAGCTCTAGACCACTACATCAGTGTACAAATGTGCTGGCAATTAGTAGTCTTTACCGTCTATTCAAGGAGAGAGTGGTGACCGGCTAATCAGATTTCAATTACGGGGAATATTTTCATTCTCCGTTGGTGCGAGTACCCCGACATGGTTCACTACCTGCCTCCACACCATTATTACCCGCGTCATAAATGAGAACACAGCTGACACTACCAATACGGATGAGCGTAATAAATGCTTCAACGTCTACACAGCATATACTCCTCGTACACACAAACTGGTAATATACTCCAGGTTTCAAATCACTTTTATCTTAATCATTATACAAGAGATCGGTATCCGTGTCCCCTGGAGTCTTCCACACTACGAAAACAGGATGTGAAGCCCTGGTGTCATTACCTTCCTGCACCCCGCGATAATCACCGCCTCATCAGCACTGTCTATGAATAAGAAATGTAGATTCGGACAGCTTAACGACTAAACTCTGTTATGTGACTAAATTCACAGTGGTGGTTGGTGGTGTCAAGTAACGAGCTGCAGAGACAAGGGCAAAACTGTTAACCACTTCAACGAAAATGTTAGTAGAACTTTAATAGCCCAAATCTCCAGGATGACATCAACTCCACGGACATTCTAAACCAGATTCCTAGTTGAGACTCTCTACTGTAGTGTCTAAGATCATGTTAGGAGTAGGACGAGGATATGCGTTAGTTAAACACATCCCTTAACCCATAAAATAAAATACCATAGTTTAAACCCTTGAAAACTATGTTATAACCTTTTTTGTGTGTTCAAGGGTTAAAATCGCCTTCACTTGATATAATTCCTGCCAAGTAGGAGAAGAGAGTATATGGGATAACGTTACCCCAACGCTTCTGGAACCACTATAGAGGCGAATGACCCGTAGATGATCGACCTATATGGTATAATTATATCAAGCAAACAATCAATCAAGCAAACAATCAATCAATAAATCAATGTTTTAGTCAACCAATCAATCATCCATCCAACCAACCAAGCAATCAATCAATTAACCAATCAATCAATCAACCAATCAATCATTCAAGCAACTAATCAATCAATCAACCAACCAACCAACCAACCAATCAGTCAATCAATCAACCAACCAACCAACCAACCAATCAGTCAATCAATCAACCAATCAATCATTCAAGCAACTAATCAATCAACCAACCAACCAACCAATCAGTCAATCAATCAACCTACCAACCAATAGTAGCCATAGGAGAGAGAGAGAGAGAGAGAGAGAGAGAGAGAGGTGGGTCCTACCTCTCTGTCTCTCTCTCTCTCTAAAAAAAAAAAGGTAAGTTTCGGGAACATTAGATTTAAAGCATAGGAGAAGAAGCTGAATAGAAATACATAAATCGCACCAAGGAACACAGAAGGACAGACAACACGCCACCATAAAAGCTCCTCGGAGGGTCTTTGATCACCAGAGATAAAGATGAATGATGTGACAACGTGGAGTAAAATGCCAGTTTCTTGGGGGGTGTTTATTTTTATATACTGTATAAGATTCTTGAGGAAAAATCAAATAAGTAATATTTTGGGAGTTTTAATGAGATGTTGGGCCGAATAAAATTAGCAATCTTTAGGAGCTTTAATAAGATATTGAAGAAAATAGGATACCAGAATGACAGACAGTTACAGAACAAAGACAGACAGACAGACAGACAGACAGACAGACAGAAGCCAACCACAGACACTCTGATGAGAAAGCCAGATAGACAAGACATACATGGCTTCGTATTGATACATTTAAAGCCCGTGTTTGCAATCTTTATCACGTAATAAGCCAAAATCAAATCAAATATATCACAATTAAAAAAAAAAATACAAAATATAGACGAATTTCTAACACAATGGGGATTTAGTTCAGCTTACACTCGTATTTAATAAGAGTCAAATGCTCACGGTCGGTTATACCCTGGATTAAACGCACCATCACCTCATTACGTGTTGTCTTATGATCCCGACACCCTTGAATATTTTTTTGGGGGTGAGGGTGACGCAAGCTGAATGGCATTACTGAGTGAGTATAATATTCTTCTCATATTCATTAATAAAAAGATAAATACTGTAACTGCTTTAATGTTTTGTGACTGTTGGACCACAATATTTTATTTTTATATTATTTTTTTTTATAAGTAGATGAATATGAAAGAAGAATAGTAGAGTAAATAAAATAAAAAGAAGGGGTTATAATGAAGTAAATATGTACATTAATTGCGTTCTATGATAAGAAAATATAATAAGATTAAGTTGTGAACTACATCATAAAAAATTATACTACTAATAATGATGACAACAAGAACGAGAAGATCAGGAACGAAAAATAAGAAAAACGAGAACTAAGAACAAAAAAACAACAACAATTAAACCTCTTCAATTCCTCCATCATTTCTACCTTCCAGTGACAACTACACGATACACCCTACCTCACCCACTCTCCCTGCCACCACTCCCCTGACATACAACATGAGAACATAAGAAAATAAGGAGTCTGCAATAGGCCGGTTGGCCTGTGCATGGCAGCTCCTGTCGAGAGTTACTACCACTCTCTATCATCCATGAATCTATCTAGCCTCCTTTTGAAACTTTCTAGCGTTCCAGCACTTATTACAAAGTTGCTAAGCTTGTTCCACTCGTCCACCACCCTATTTGTGAACCATTTCCTTCCTATCTCCCTCCTAAACTTATCCATCTTAAATCCGTTGCTCCGAGTCCTATCCTGCTCGGATATTATAAGAACTTTATCTATATCACCTTTATTGATTCCTTTCACCCACTTAAATACTTCTATCATATCTCCCCACACTCTTCGTCTTTCTAGGGATTGCAAGTTAAGTTTCTTTAACCTATCCTGATATGGAAGGTTTCTAAGTCCCGGAATCATTTTCGTCATTCTTCACTGCACCGACTCTAGTGAATTGATATCCATTCTATAATAAGGGCACCAGAACTGAACCGCATAATCGAGGTGCGGCCTGACCCACTACCCACAACCCCTACCCCTACCACCAATCGCCTTACCTCATCCACTACAATCAGCCGGTGAACAAAATTGACGAAGAAATCAACACATGGTGTGAAGCCATAGGAACAGCCTACCAGGAGGCCACGCCTCTCAAACACAACAGAACTCTCCCACACCCACAACAGACTCCAGAACTCATAGCCCTCACATACAAGTTCCAACTGCTACAACAGAGAGCCGAGACCCATGGTTGGGACATCGTAAGCTACAATACATACAGAAGAATACAGGAGGAAATAAAAACTAGATCTCTGGAACAAAGCAACCTTAAATGGGCCGAAATAGTTGAACAACTCTCACATACATACAACGATCCAGGAGAGTTCTGGCGTCGAGATAAGAGACTGAAAGGTTACAGCCGTAACGAGTCATCATATATAACTGACCACGCAGAAAGTAAAATATATGACGACCAAGACAAAGAACCCATATTCAGGGACATATGGAGAAACATCTTCCGAATCACAAATGAAGAGACCAGGTGATTTAATGGTACCCACGAGAAGCTCATCCTTGATGAACTTCGGGGCCAGACACACCGCACTCAGCCTTCCCCGAAAATCATATGGGAGGATCTGAGAGTGGACAGCCCACTGTCCAAACAAATCACCTCGGAAGAACTCAACACAGCTATCTCCAATACCAAAAATAAAGCCCCTGGTTATTCAGGCATCACCAAGGAGATCCTCAGCCACACAAACAACCCGGCCATGGAGAGACTGAGAACCACAATGAACGCTTGCCTGTCCTCGGGTTACTTCCCAACTAAATTCAAAGAGGCCACTATTACCCGAACACCAAAACAAGGAAAGAACCCCGCCGTCCCACTAAACTACAGATCGATCTCCCTCCTTGAAGTACCTGGAAAAATCCTAGAAAAAATCATCAATAACCGTCTGAGAAATCACCTGGAAACAACCAACAGAGTCAACTGCAGACAAGTCGGGTTCAGGAAAGGGAAGTCCACCACAACAGCGATAGCCCTGGCATGTGAAAACGTAGCCAGAGCCGCGGCGAGTGGTAGACAATGTAATCTAACTCTCCGGGATGTAGCGAAGGCATTTGACAAAGTCTGGCACGACGGTCTAAAATATAAGATCCTCCAACTCAGACTTCCCACCAACATTCAAAAGCTGCTTTGCAACTTTCTTGAAGGCAGAAATGCCAGACTGAGGGTAGGACAACACACAGGAGAGACCTTCCCACTCATGAGCGGAGCCCCTCAGGGGAGCGTCCTCTCCCCCACCCTATATATTATCTACACAAGTGACACCCCGCCTCCCACTAGAATAGGTAACGAAGATATTATGTATGCAGATGACATCACTCAAATAACACATCAAGGAAAATAGCGAGCGTTGCAGGTCGACAACACCAGACGGGAATTATAAAGGGTAAATAATTACGAAAAACAATGGAAAATCCAAACCAGTCTCCCGAAATTCACAGTGATACCCTTATGCAGAAGGAAAACCCATCCATTAGTAACCAATAATGCCCAGATAGAATACAAAAGCAGAGGCACCCTCCTGGGCCTGCATATATCCACGACAGGTTACTCCCATCATGTCCACACCAGGAAGGAAAAAGCAAGAAGAAAGCTGAGAAAACTATACCGCTTTAAAGCGCTTCCTGAGAAAATAAAAATCCGCCTGGTAACATCATTTATCATACCGATATTAACTTACCCAGCAGTACCTCTTCATACTATGAGCACCACTCAAATATTAAAATTACAGGTGGTCCAAAACGAAGCCCTAAGATTCATCACAGGTGAAAGATACCCCTTCACCAGAACCACAGCCGAGATACATAGAGACCTGAGAATAAAACCCATCAACCAGCAGCTGCACACCCTGGCCAGCAGAGTCTGGCAAAAGATACAACGATCAGAGCAAGAACTCCTTCAAAGACTCCCACCAGATAACGACAACAACCATACATGGTTCCCAAAAAGTTACCAAATCTCAAAAGGTCCATTACCACCCCCGATCTATACGGCCCGGCAATAAATAACCTCCCTAGACCAGCATCCGCCAGTAGGGTCGGCGGAATATGAGATAGGGCCCTCAAAACACCCATATATGGGACAGGGTAGGATGTCTAGTGCCTGTACAGACAGACAATAACTAACCCATGACACAACCCTAACACACCATTAGCTTAGCTAAGCGGTCAGCCCGCCCTCTCTTACCTGCTCCTAAATTTCTTCAAAATCCGAACTATAACTTCCTTCCCCCTCCTCTAATCTTCTTTCACCCCTCCTTTCTCTACAAAAAAACTCCCCCTACTCTACCCACTACCCCCTACCACCACTACCCCTACCATTACCTTTCTGAACCAAAAACACAGACAGACAGACAGATAACAGGTGAACGTAACTACCCACCCAGATCCTTGTTGGTTCCATATATGACCCTCACCGCCATGCTAGACCATTATATATGACCCTCACCGCCATGCTAGACCATTACCAGTGAGGGCGGTAGTATCAAAGCCCACCAGCCAAGCCAGCCAGCCACGCACCCACCAGCTATTACGTATGGACAATGGAGATATAAATATACAATAGGTTCCGGCGGAGATTGGAAGTGTTGTGGTCATGAGGGTGAACTGTGCCTGAATGTCAAGTTGGGTGTGTGTGTGTGTGTGTAATAATAATAATAATAAATAATAATTAACGGTTTATTGAAAGAGCTTGGCAGCCAGAAGGCTGAAAATATACAGTTACATATTTGGGGAATGGGTTTCGAATTACAAATAATATACAAGTAACATAAGTGACACAAATAAGACATATAATAACTAGATGGTGGGGTGGCAAGTTCGATGCATCTCTTTGTGTACGAACCTCTGTCCTGCATGGCAGTGAACAGTGACATTACCCATATGAATCTGACCTCTATACATTTACAGCTGTTAATGAATATGATGTATTTCTTTGTGTATGAACCTCTGTCCTGCGTGGCAGTGAGAAGTGATACCACCCTCAGTGTCAAGACTTGACTGAATTACTCAGAATAGGCAAACTGTACGACAAGCTCTGGGTGCGGCCCAGTTGACTATATGTCAGCACATGGGTCAGCTCGGGTAAGCCGGCACCCACGGGCAGTCACACTCATAATCTTACATCGAACAGACGCGATTAAACGGTCTATTTACAGTACATAGCCGCCGTCCTCTCCCTTCACACTCATAAACAGTAGAAGTTACGGTTGATCTACACTCAGGAATTATATAAACAAAACTTTTTTTAATAAAAGCAGGAAATACAATTGGGTTTCGCTACTCTTATCCAATATAATATATGTCTAGGCCCATATGCTTTGTGGCCAGAACAAGTCTAGTATGTGAGTGTTTTATTGAGATTACCATTACTTGTGTTTTATAAGTATATATCATCTGTGTGTGTATGTGTGTGTGTGTGTGTGTGTGTGTGTGTGTGTGTGTGTGTAGTGCCACTGGTATAACACCTCACTCAGTACATTAAAAGAACCACATCAACACAAGTGATATTTTTAAGTATATGGAGGGATGTACAGTAGAAAAACTCTGAAAAGTGCTACTAACACACACACACACACACCACTTAATGCCCCTCATAACACCATCTGTGAGGGAATTACTACACCACACCAGGCCCCTCATAACACCATCTGTGAGGGAATTACTACACCACATCAGGCCCCTCATAACACCATCTGTGAGGGAATTACTACACCACATCAGGCCCCTCATAACACCATCTGTGAGGGAATTACCACACCACATCAGGCCCCTCATAACACCATCTGTGAGGGAATTACTACACCACATCAGGCCCCTCATAACACCATCTGTGCGGAAATTACTACACCACATCAGGCCCCTCATACACCATCTGTGAGGGAATTACTACATCATCAGGCCTCTCATAACACCATCTGTGCGGGAATTACTACACCACGTCAAGCCCCCCATAACACCACCTGTGAGGGAACTGCTACTCCACTTGATGCCCCTCATAACGCCATCTGTGAGGGAGTTACTACACTACGTGTCTGCTGTTCAATACCTCAGCGCACAAGATCTACTTGACCCCCACTGTAAACATTAATCTGTACGTTCACTGTATGTTCCTTTACCTTTCTCTAATGAAGGCTTTTGTTAAACCACCAATGTCAATGTATGTAATAAGTCATTATGTCCAATGTATATTTTCAGCCTTCGGGCTGCAGAACTTTTTCAGAACTTATTCAATAAACCGTTAATTATTAATTATTTTACACACACACACACACACACACACACACACACACACAAACACACACACACACACACACACACACACACACAGTAGTAGTATATAGTATATCTGTGAAAATTAATATTGAAACACGTAAACCTGACCGGTATATGGATGGTGAGAGGTGTTGAAGGCATTACTTAACGAACAGGTATACTGTATAGATGTACCACTGAACAACAACAGTACTAATGGTAAACAGGTTACAGGTGAACTGGCCCCCAAGTCCTAATAGGGCCCAGCGTAACCTAACCACTGGGATTGGGGCCTATTAGGGGTGTGATTCACAACAGGGTTAGGGCCAATTAGGAAAAAATCCCTAAATACTTGGGACCCATTTAAAATGAATCCCAAAGAGTACTTGTCTCCATTACGATTGGGATCTATTAGGATTAATTGATTGGTTGACTGTGGTAATTGGCGACTCAACAGCTTTGGTTATATGTTGCCGAATTAAAAATAAAGCTTAAAAGACCAAAATAAAATAACATAAAGTAAAAACAACAAATAACACAGAACTCTTAGGACTGAGATCCATTAGAATAAGGGCCCATCAAGCTTGGGGCCCTATTAAGATTAGGTTCCATCAAGCTTGGGGCCCTATTAAGATTAGGTTCCATCAAGCTTGGGGCCCTATTAAGATTAGGTTCCATCAAGCTTGGGGCCCTATTAAGATTAGGTTCCATCAAGCTTGGGGCCCTATTAAGATTAGGTTCCATCAAGCTTGGGGCCCTATTAAGATTAGGTTCCATCAAGCTTGGGGCCCTATTAAGATTAGGTTCCATCGATTAGGTTCCATCAAGCTTGGGGCCCTATTAAGATTATGTTCCATCAAGCTTGGGGCCCTATTAAGATTAGGTTCCATCAAGCTTGGGGCCCCTATTAAGATTAGGTTCGATCAAGCTTGGAGCCCTATTACGATTAGGTTCCATCAAGCTTGGGGTCCTATGAAGATTAGGTTCCATCAAGCTTGGGGCCCTATTAAGATTATGTTCCATCAAGCTTGGGGCCCTATTACGATTAGGTTCCATCTAGCTTGGGGCCCAAAAAGACGAGGGGGCCATTTAACTAATCAGTAACAAGTGTGAGCAACAGTAGAGAGTGAGTGCCGGTCAGAGGAATGCACCGGCCCCCCTGCTCCCCGCCCGCCCCCCTGCTCCCCCGCCCGCCCCCCTGCTCCCCGCCCGGCCCGGCTGCTTGGTGGCCCCGGCCATGCATGTCAATAAACATCGTCTCCCAGACACACTCCCTGCATACACAAACACCCACGTGTGTCTGCATGTATATGTGTATGTGGGACTGAGGAAGAGAGAGAGAGATAGAGTCTTTGTATTTATATGTGTCTTCTCTACTACAGTATGTATGTATGTATGTATGTATGTATGTATGTATGTATGTATGTATGTATGTATGTATCTTTCTGCGGATCAATATGTATATCCCTCACTGCGTGTGTGTGTGTATGTGTGTGTGTGTGTGTATACAGTGTCTCGGGTATGTTTATGTGGGACAAGATTCAGCATGTCATCTACTGTGCTTGTGTGTATGTTTGTGTGTGTGCTTGAAGTCTTTGTGTGCATGAGTCAATATATACGTGTGTGTGTGTGTGTGTGTGTGTGTGTGTGTGTGTGTGTGTGTGTGTATGTGTGTGTGTGTGTGTGTGCGTTATTGATATATGAGTGAGCACCCGTGACAGTACTCTGGGATGAATGTCTCTTTGCCTATGAGTATTCAAGCAGCGTCCTGGTTGATGACATTACACATCGTGGGTCGTGGGAAGTGTCTATAGTGAGAACAGTACCCACCTCCCCTTCTGTACTCCACACACACACACACACACACACACACACACACGCGCGGATGGAGGGTTATGGTACTGAGTTTGTAGTAGGTTGGTCCTGGATATGCAACCGCGTTAAGGAGGTAATGTGTGATGCATGGCCGGTGTGAGCAAGTAGTTGTTGTTGTTGTTGTTGTTGTTGTTGTTGTTGTTGTTGTAGTAGTAGTAGTAGTAGTAGTAGTACCAGAAAATTTGAAAAAAAGTAGCTATAACGCAGGAGGTGGGCGCCTCGAACTGGTTAACTACGTTACCGGTAAGGGCAAATGGTTTCAGTCTCAATAAACACGAATTTACAGATGCCATTGCTCTAAGGTATGGTTGGCCAGTAGAAGGTTTGCCCTCCCAATGCGTGTGTGGCTCTTCCTATGACGTCGATCACGCCATGGTGTGCAAGAAAGGGGGCTTCATATGCATGAGGCATGACGAAGTAAGGGACCTCACAGCAAATATGTTGAAGGAAATCTGCCGGGATGTCATGGTAGAACCGACCCTCCTTCCATTGGATGGTGAGATCTTCCAACATAGGACTTCAAACACATCTAACGAAGCCCGTGTGGACGTCAGTGCTCGAGGATTCTGGACGCGGGGACAGCGAGCTTTCTTCGACATCAGGATATTTGATCCCATGGCCGCATGTCACCGTGACCTAGCTCTCGATGCTGCACACAGGAGGAACGAGAACGACAAGATAAGGGCATATGGGGAGAGAATTCAAAACGTTGATCAAGGCAGCTTCACTCCTCTAGTGTTCACAACCTCTGGTGGGATGGGACCAAGTGCAAGATGTTTCTACGCCAGACTCGCTGAGTTGATCTCCGAACAGAAGCAGCAGCCCAGAAGTTATGTTACAGCCTGGATGAGATGTCGACTGTCTTTCTCTCTCCTTCGGTCGACTTTGCTCTGCCTCAGGGGAACGAGAGCTTCTGCCCCAATGCCGACAACTGCTGCAGATATTGACTATGAGGCAACAGTCACTGAATGCCGCATAGATCTACGGCTCAACTAATTCAACACAGATAGGATAGCTACTTATGTATTAGGATATTTAATATTAAGGTAATAAAATGGCGGTGAAGGTGTGGCTATTGGGGGAGGCTGGAGGCCACATCTTGAAAAAAAAATAAAAAATAAAAAAATATAAAGTAGTAGTAGTAGTAGTAGTAAAGGTAATATTATCAGTAGTACCTGTAATAATAAGTAGTAGAAGCCGTAATAGTAGTTGTAGAAATAATAGCCATATCCAAAATAACTAGTAAATCCCAAATGATTCACAAATATCTAGATCATCTGAGGGCAATGCACTTTACACCTCAACCTCTCAGATTTTTTTTCTTCAGATTTGCCCCGCGCCGAAGCTAGTTTATTGGGCACACCGTTGCATCCTGTGCAAGGCGAGGCGCCAAAGCGTTTTCAGCGCCCAACAAGGAACCATGCGGGGTTCATGTTTGCCTTCTTTGACCCATGTGATTAAGGAGGCAAGTGCCTGAAGAGTCATAACCTCCCTTTGTACCTGAGACCACAGTATAGATATGGCCCAGTTCTTCTACTCGAGTACTAGAATAACTATGTACATTCTCTTCTGTGATCCCAAGTTAGAGTAAACTTGAACGTACGACTCGTTGAGAATCTAGACCCAGAACCGGAAGTCGACTCATTTATTTAGTGTTAAAAAGCTTGTGATTATTGACTGTTACTCAACTAGGTTCCTGTGATTACTGGCTATATATACAGGCGTTAGTTTAGAAAATATGTTCTACATATTATGACAATTATAATTTGCAGCTGGAAATGTTAAAGGCCGTCTATATTTGATACCCCACCATGCAGGGCCCGCAGCACAGAGCTAACACACCTTCCTGATCATGTTTAATGTGTAATGACTTGGAGAGGCCATACCCAACACCGGGTGGTGGTTTGGCTGTGCAGTTACAGCTAGACAGACAGTCGCCCACAGTCTGGCACAGTATGTGGCCACATCCTTGTTTACTGTTGATGTTGAGGGCCGCGCACCACACTATCTCCTGGAGGATCACACCACCACCAGACGACACATAACTGCCACTGACATAATCACATAAATGATGAAAATCAAGTTTACAAACCAACTAAGATAGTTCAGGTTTTGTTGATCCAGAAGCCAATAACACCTTACATCCCTTCGCTGGCTGTGAATGATAATTACTGAAATGTAAACCAACAAAATCATATGCTTATATATTTATATTAATTTGTTTCGAAATATTCTTGTTATAGTATTATAATATATTTAACCTCAAATTTCTCCTCTTCAACGCCAAGTTCACTTCTGCTAAGACGATATCATATTATCAAACATTATTCAAATTCAAAACAAGTCTCTCAACAGCAACAAGCAGAGACACAAGACAAAACAGCATTAAATTTATCTGTTCTTATTCCCTGACGTTGGTTTAAGAAGTCATAGCCCAGGTCTACAAGCACTACAAGCAGCAGCAGCAAAAGCTTATCATCTGTGCTTGGCCGCTTCTGCCCAGTTATGACGCCAATTCTAGATTAAATAACGATCTGCTGACGGTCTTTCCCAATCTACAGTTTACATGCATGATCCCTTCGCCATACACACAGGGGCAACAAGAACAAAGTTGCCTTGTAAACCCATACAAGAACATACCACACATAGCAACAGTAACATACAAAGAAGCAAAGTCTCACAGCATAATGTTATACTCATGACAACGGTAATAAGAAGATACTGCATAACAACGTACAAGAGGCAGAACATGCACATAGCAACGACAACAACGTGCAGATCAAGATAGTGGACAGATACAAATGAGGGGCGCCTGCCTGAGTACGATGACACCAGACATTCCTAGTGTGGCATACGATACCGGCCTCCACCACCTCACCACCACCCTTCAACACTCTCCTGGAACTGACCACACGCACACACACACGCACATACAAACTACTTACTTCGATTACATTGACTTAAATTACATCACCTAAGTTCAAACAACAATATGAATATTCAGACTAACAATCTCTTATGGGTAATTGGCCAAAAATCCGTTATAACTAAGCACATGTAATACAACTATATTTGCTACATATTAAGTGTCACAGTTGTATGAAACACGAAGCAATTAACAAAAAAGAAAGAGAGCGACTAAGAATTGTTTACAGAGCAGATGTTTGTACCGTATGAGGACACGCCCAGTGAGGCCCATTACCTAGAGCTCTTCCTGACGAGACACCCCACCCCCCCCCCTTCCCCGATCATGCAACATTCAAGTGGATGATAAAATAGTGTCAAAATAATGAGAGGTTCAATGTGTTCCTGAGATCACCTGCCATTACACCTTCTTGTTCAAAAACTCACAGAAAAACTGGATTATTTACCTCAAGCTTGTTTATATGGTCATAGTATGGTAGAGGAGGATTTAACACACTGAGGACGATGGTTTATAAGTCTCAGCGTTAAGCCACCATCCAGTTAAACCGTTGTCCTTAAAGAGTTTAGCACACCTGCCACGCTCGCTATATTTGACACGCCTGGGAAGATCTGTCCAAATGTCTTCTTATTAAAAGTAATTCTTAACGAGACTTAAAATTGTTAATTTTACTTCGCTGCAGATCTGGACGTGATATACTGGAGGGCAACTTATATACGACAACTAATTACACTCAGTTTTCGACAGCATGGAGGAAATGTTTTAAAATTGCGTTTTTGTTAATAATGACACTGACAAAATTTATTCTTTTACTGTGATGTAGGTAATGGTCATGATATGCCACAAGGTAATTAATATCAAACCCGAGATAAGAAATGTCACAGTACAATCATTATTACTGCCCAAGTGCTAGGTAGACTATGGTCGATTTATCCAAGTACGTTTTTGTCAATATCAATACTGAGTCTGACTGAGGCACGTGAGCTGCGTTAGTCACGTGTCAATTAAATGTGGGGACGTCCAGGTGTGCCCCCGGCGTCTTGTGGGTTGCTCTCGACCACCCAAAACCACAACGACACAACCCGTCTAGACAAACTGCTTGACTCACAGTGTGTCTGATCGTGAAAGCAGTTTCACTTGACTTGAAGTATTTCAATACATTATTTACTCCTCTTTCAAGTGTAAGCAGTAAACCAGGTTCGCGAGAATACTTTAACCATCAGGTCCTGTCATATACAAATAAAGTAATAAATTACGAATATAATAATCCGATAATATTCTTCTTTAGTGACCACAGTCGTGATTTGTGACTCAGACCATGAATACAGTAATTATTCTAATGATGTTCAGATACATTCTATGTGCCGTAAGGTTATAATAGTTAATACAACTACAGTATGTGGTAGGGAGTGTTGGGAGACAATCCATTGTGATGGACGTAATTATATTAGTTATATCAATGAACAATTCACAAGTAGAGGCATAGTAGTCATATACATTATTAACACTGGCCTGACATGATAAGACGATTATCTAAAGAGAAAGGTAAACCATATATCAGAGCAGTACGTGTACCTCATAAGATAAAGAGAGAATCACAACACATTAATCATGACCTGGCCACTTACTGAACATGATGCTTATAGACTTTGAATACATCACGAGGTTGGCTGTCCTTCAAAATACCGCCAAGGCAGCAGACCAAAGTGAGAGGTCCAGGGGTATTAGGCCAAGGTAGAAGGCGACGGACAGTGGCCAAAGTGGCAGAGACCATTGGTCAGACTTCAGAGGCCCAAGACAGTCTAAGCCCATAGCCTTTTAAGCCAGTATTTGTCAGTCATTGGTATAGTGTCCAAAGATCTACGTAAGGGAAAGACCAAATAGTTGGTAGTGCCCAATGCCTTTTGTTGCTTGTGCTGAGGTAAATGATTAAATACGAATAAAGACATTTCGTGTCAACTATAAAATTAATGGTCATTGTGATTGATCCATTAATGTTACTGTACAAACATTTCAATAATTGCCTTACATTTCTGCATATAACATTTGTGATGATTAAGTGATCACCAGTTCACCCAGCACGCTACCAACTTTATACCATTGCAATCCCTACAAATAATTCTCTAACTTCTCCATATCCACAAATCTTCTCGTTACAGCATCACCTCAGAGACAAGAGATCGAGTGCTGCCTCGTGGTTAACACGACCACTGACTCTCAGCCGATGGTCAACAAGGTGATAAATCCTGGCTGGTCGTCGTAGCATCTCTGTAACACACTACCACTGATGATGGAAAGATATACCAAAGCCTTAAAAGGTGTTCGCGGGGTACCCCCTAGCCTCCCCACCTCCTTCCCCAACGTCCGAGGAGCGCCAGTGTTACCGTCCACAGAACAAGGAACAATGGTCAGCTGAGTGATGGGTATTTCCCTCCTGCAGCAGCACAGAGGCGCCACGCTCGCCGCGCCTTGCCAACTTGCCGCCCCGCCGCCTGCTGATATATTGCCTTTGTAATTTTCACCGACAGCGGCTGCCTAACTACCGCCGTCACTTTCGTACTTGTTATCATCAAAAGCTGCCTCAGGAAATATATGGATGGGACTATTAAGGTGTAATCAGTTTCAGACTATTTTTAGTTCGTTGGTGACAGGTAATTGCTATCTGAGTCAACAGTACAGTTAAGATACAGCACTGAAGGAGTACTATAATAGGTGTACCTGAGCGATTCTACACTCTACGACACCCGCTCTCATGATAACTCCCTCTAATTCATGACACGCACAGAGTTATGACATCTACAGTACACACTCATGACATCATCGTCCACCTTACACACACACACTCGTGACACCTCCTACCTCATGATCTAACTAATTAAATCATGATGACACGTATGCATTAGTGACGGTTGTACAGTATATTCATAACAATGTTTTTCTCCTAATGACACCAGCACTCTAGTAAGGGAAAGTGACTATAACACCTTTACCTCTGCCCATCACACCTGCACACTACGACACATGTACACTAATAATCTCCCACCCACATCTGTGTACCTTTACGCACGTGTACTGTAATATATCTTTTACAGACCTTCCATCACACTAGCACAGTTTAAGACATGTTTAATGGAGTATACTTATGTAGTACATTTGTTCTACAGTTTCTCATACGAATTCAAGTATTCTAACAGGTTTGATCTAAATTTATATATTTTGCAATTGTTCATGTCAATTCACGTATTCTATAATTTTCCGTCTAAATTTAAACACTTATTTTCAGTCCTGCTTTTTATGTCAAACAAGTCCTTCCCCACTTTTGGCCAGGAGTTTCCCGGTCATGACGAATCTCCCAGCCAGTGCAGACATTCTCTATGGTACGAAAAACTAACACAAAGAGCTGATCTTGGCAGGGACGCTCTCCTCTCTTCTGTCAAGTAAGATCAACAAGGACTAGTTGCTGATGTATTTCCACACTCAGTCAGTAGGTTCTGAAAGACTGTAGCGAGGGTTGTACTTGTTACTATTAGACAGTGTACGTGTATAAAATCATGTTATTCGTCCCATCAACAAATAATTAGCCCTTCTCTTCCTCCTTATCTCCCCTTCTTTTATGATAACTCCAACAATTAGCCCTTCATTTCCTCCCCCTCCTGTTAATAGAGCTCCATTAAAAATCAGCCCTTCACTATCCCCCTTCCTCCCCTTACTGTCAGAACACGAATCTACTCACTTTCTCTTTTCCATTATATTCATCGTCACAATACCAACACAATTCCATTCATCCTCTCCCCCTCCTGTCATTTCCAATCGTAACATCCATCATTCTTCATTCCACCATTAATAAATCGTTTATCGTTTTATCACCTTTATTCCTTTATCTTTCTGCCTCCCATCTTGCCTTTTCATCAACCTACAACTTACTATTCTTTACATACAAGGGCGAGGGAGTTAAAGTGTTTAATCCTTAGGTGAAATAATCTAGAGTGTATAATCTCCACATGATCCTTAATAAGCACTGAAAGTCACCCACATCTGAGACTCACCCGGTCGGTTACACATCAAATACGTCCCACTATAGACAAAACCAATCCTTCTCTTAACCATGAGGATTGAGGCCCATTGAGGAACTGAGCCTCTAATAACAATGGTTAAGTTAGGTGGGGTTTTTTGGTGGGCCTTTTAAGGACTAGGGGGGATCTGGCCAGTCACCACCTGTTCACACGTTATGCCTGGCGATGACAGCTAGGCCACTTAAGAGGCTCTGAGCTGTCACACCAAGAAGACACAGAGCTGCAGTTAGATTTAAGACACGATCTTTTTTGCAACAGGAGATATAATGTGGTATTTGGGGAGCAACCAGA